>NW_007742206.1:8995-10199 GCF_000696425.1 Galeopterus variegatus
GGGTAATTAGTGGCGTTTTGTTTTATAGGAGTGTTAGGGAGGAGGTCGTGTGGTTAGCGTTGAGGTTGAGTTTGATGAAGATGGTAAGTGTAAGTACAATATAAATTAGTAGGCTGAGGATCATAATTGAGGGGTTGTAGGGGAGGACGGCCGTTATTCAGCCTATGTGTGAGATTGATGAGTAGGCTATGATTTTCCTAGCTGTGTTTGGTTAAGTCCTCCTCACCCTCCTACTAGAATGGATAGGGTGGCAGCGGTCAGGGTGATGTGGGGGTTAAGTAGTGGTGCAACTTGGAATATAATTGAGATGGGGGCCAGTTTCTGTCATGTCAGTAGGATTATGCCCAACGTTAGGGGGATTCCTTGTGTAACTTCTGGGACTCAGAAGTGAAAGGGGGATAGGCCTAGTTTTATAATTAATGCTAGTGTTAGTAGTGAGGCTGTTAAGGGGTTGTTCATGTTTATGGCTGTTCATTGTCCCCAGCTTGTTGTATTGATCACGACGGTCATTATTAGGAGTATGGATGCTGTTGCTTGTGTGAGGAAATATTTGGTGGCTGCTTCTTTTGATCATGGGTTTGTCTTTTTTGTCAGGATTGGGATGAAGGCAAGTGTATTTATTTCTAGACCAGCTCAGATTGTTAGTCAGTGAGAGCCTAGTATTGTGAGTATGGTGCCTGTGAGTAGGGTTATGAGAATGATGGAGAATGTTATGGGGTTAATTAGTACGGGAAGGATGTGAACCAACATTTTCGGGGTACGGTTCTGATAGCTTGTTTAGCTGACCTTACTGTAGAATGTGGTGTAATAGGTAGCTCGGAGAGTTTTGAGTTCTTAAGAGTGGGTTCAATTCCCATAATTCTAGAAACAAGGGGGTTCAGACCTCTATTATTTACTCTATCAAAGTAACTCTTTTGTCAGACATGTTTCTTAGGTTTGAGGGGGGATGCCTGATAGTAGGATAGGTATTGAAACGTGTCATATGCACAGGGCCAGTGTTAGTGGGAGGAAACTTTTTCATAGGAGGTGTATTAGTTGATCATATTGGAATCGTGGGTAGGAGGCTCGGATTCATAGGAATAGAGCCATTAGGAGCAGGTTTTGGTGGTGAAGTTTAGTGTGAAAGTCTCTGGTGTGGAGGTATTGTAGAATGTTCCCAGGAAGATGATAGTGGTGAGGGAGTTTGTTAGGATGATGTTGATGT
>NW_007742206.1:10976-12979 GCF_000696425.1 Galeopterus variegatus
AGGATCCATTCATAAGTAGAACTGCTACAAGAATGATGACTAAGGTGACTTCATATGAGATTGTCTGGGCTACTGCTCGTAGGGCTCCAATTAGGGCATATTTTGAGTTTGAGGCTCATCCTGATCAGAGGATTGAGTGGACGGCTAGGCTCGAGGTGGCTAGAATGAATAGTATTCCTAAATTGGCTAGGGGGTGGGGCATTGGTAGTGGGATTCATATGGTGAGTGCTAGGGTAAGAGCTAGTGCAGGTGCGGTCATAAATAGGAAGGTGGTTGATGTTAGTGGTCAGAGTGGTTCTTTGGTAAATAACTTTACTATGTCAGCAAAGGGTTGGAGAAGACCAAAGGGGCCGATGACGTTATGTCCCTTGCGGAGCTGTATATAGCTGAGTGTTTTTCGTTCTACAAGGGTGAGAAATGCTATTGCGAGTATGATAGGGATAATGAGTAGACGTATGTTAATGGCGTGCATGGTGTTAGGCAGAGGAGTTGAACCTCTCTGGTTATAAAGTCTTAANCTTTACTATGTCAGCAAAGGGTTGGAGAAGACCAAAGGGGCCGATGACGTTATGTCCCTTGTGGAGCTGTATATAGCTGAGTGTTTTTCGTTCTACAAGGGTGAGAAATGCTATTGCGAGTATGATAGGGATAATGAGTAGACGTGTGTTAATGGCGTGCATGGTGTTAGGCAGAGGAGTTGAACCTCTCTGGTTATAAAGTCTTAAGCTTTATGCAATTACCGGGCTCTGCCATCCTTACAAGCCCTGCTCTTGGGCGGGCTGTGTTGGGATGAGTTGAGTTGAGATTATATCATTCATTGGGGTTGAAGGCGCTTTTAGAAGTGGGCCTTATTTCTCTTGTCCTTTTGTACTGGGAGAAATGCAGTAATAGATAGAAACCAACCTGGATTGCTTTGGTCTGAACTCAGATCACGTAGGACTTTAATCGTTGAACAAACAAACCTTTAATAGCGGCTGCACCATTGGGATGTCCTGATCCAGCATCAAGGTTGTAAACTCTTATTGTCAATAGGGACTCTAGAATAGAATTGCGCTGTTATCTCTAGGGTAACTTGTTCCGTTGATCAAATTGTTTTGGGTCAATTGATGGTTGTGTTGCTTCAACTAGTTGGTTTAAGCCATAGTCATTTGGAGGTTTTCTTTTACTCCAAGGTCACCCCAACCAAAATTTCTAGCTCAGAAGGCTTTGTTGTTGTGCCTGAGTTAGGTTTATGTTGTTTTGATTGCCAGTTAATTAAAGCTCCATAGGGTCTTCTCGTCTTACTTTTGTATACCCGCCTCTTCACGGGAGGTCAATTTCACTGTTCAGAAGCAGGAGACAGTAAAACCCTCGTGTGGCCTTTCATAAAAATTCCTAATTAAGGAACAAATGATTATGCTACCTTTGCATGGTCAGGATACCGTGGCCATTGAACTGTGTCACTGGGCAGGCAATGCCTCTAATACTTGTAATGCTAGAGGTGATGTTTTTGGTAAACAGGTGGGGTTTATAGTTGCCGAGTTCCTTCTGCTTCTTTTAATCTTTCCTTTGTGCATGCCTATGTTGGGTTAACAATTGAAGGTATAAGTAGATTCTGGTTGGACAGTTTTTATTGTATTGTTAACTATCAGTGGGCATCTGGTCTGATATAGCCTTATGCAGGGAGAATGGAGTTCTTGTTACTCATATTAACAGTATCTCTTCTGTATAAGAATAGATTGGTCCGGTTTGGTTTTAGGAGTTTGGTGCATATGGTAGGAATCAAGTCTTTGTCGTTGTTGAGCTTGAACACTTTCTTAATTGGTGGCTGCTCTTAGGCCAACAATGGATGGTTCATGGCTTACTCTCTATTAGGGACTGAGTCCCATGTCTAAAGGGCTGTACCTCTTTAGACTAGCATTTAAATTTACATTTGGAGTAGTAGGATCTTTAGGTAAATTTTAAGTTGAACTGAAATTCTGTACTGGACAACCAGCCATCACCAGGCTTGGTTGGCTTTTCAC
>NW_007742206.1:13349-22514 GCF_000696425.1 Galeopterus variegatus
AAGTTGAACTGAAATTCTGTACTGGACAACCAGCCATCACCAGGCTTGGTTGGCTTTTCACCTCTACTCATAGGTCTTCTCACTATTTTGCTATGTAGATGAATTTGTCCTTGTGACTGCCTGTGAGTAGCTCCTCTGGTTTTGGGGTTTTTGGCTAAAGTTCTCTTTGTCAAGATTATTCTAGTTAACTCATTATGCGAAAGGTACAAGGGGGAAGCTTTGCTATTTGGTACTGGAGCTTATTCTTTCATCTTTCCCTTATGGTACTGTCTCTATAACACCTGTGGATAATTTCTATCTCCTATACTTTTAAGAGTGCTTAAATGGTTTGATTTGAGAGTTAGGTTATTTTTTCATGTTTGGGTTGTTTGGGCTAGGGCTGGTTCAAAGTGGTCAGTCAGTGTGAAATCTTCTGGGTAGGCCGGATGCTTTGGGTTAAGCTACACTTTGGTGTGTCCAGGTACACTTTCTAGTACACTTACTTGTTATGAATTGTCTCCTCTGGGTTTGTTGGTGGCAGCTCTGGTAGAGATTTTGTCTGCAGTGGTATTCGAGGAGGGTGACGGGTGGTGTGTGCATGCTTCATGGCCTTTTTCAATTAAGCTCTCTATTCTTGGTTTACTACTAAATCCTCCTTTGGACTTCAGTTTTTTGTTGTTTTTTTTTAAAAGATGACCGGTAAGGGGATCTTAACCCTTGACTTGGTGTTGTCAGCACCATGCTCAGCCAGTGAGCTAACCGGCTATGGGATCCGAACCCGGGGCCTTGGTGTTATCAGCACCACACTCTCCCGAGTGAGCCACGGGCTGGCCCTGGACTTCAGTTTTCATGGAGGCTGTCGTGGGTAGGTTGTTCTGGATAAGAAAATGTAGTCTATTTCTTCCATCTCATGGGCTGCACCTCGACCTAACGTTTTTATGTAGATTTTTGTGCTTACTTTTTGTGCCTTGGAAGGGTTTGCTGAAGATGGCGGTATACAGGCTGAGTTGGCAAGGGATGGTGAGGTATATCAGGGTTTATTGATTATAGAACAGACTCCTTTAGGGGGATGTGAAGCACCACTAAGTCCTTTGAGTTTTGAGCTATTGCTGGTAGTACTCTGGCAAGCGGCTCTGTTTGGTTAGCTGCCTGGGCTTATGGCTGGGCATAGTGGGGTGTCTAATCCCAGTTTGGGCCCCAGCTGTCGTGTGTTCAGGTTGTTGTAAAGTTACTTTCGTGGTTTATTTTGTCCTTGGCCATGGTTTTTTACATTTTGGATGAGGTTTAACTTTATTTGTTGTTGGTACTCTTCAACACGCTTTACGCCGAGTTTTATTTGTTCGGATTAATCGTATGATCGCGGTGGCTGGCACGAAATTTACCAATCCTAGATTAACCGTAACTTAGTCAAACTTTTGTTCATTGCTAAATTTTTATCACTGCTGTATCCCGTGGGGGTGTGGCTAGGTGAGGCGTCATGAGCTGCCTGATTGGCACCCAGTAGGGGTGTCATTGATTGTAGGTCCTCTCAGCAGAGTGAGGAAATATATGTATGTACACTAACCCATGCGCACACACAATCTATATTTATTTCTATATCTATCCATCTGTATGAAAATTAAGACTTCTAGTTCCTCTAATTTCAATGCAGTACTGCAGGGTTCATTCTCACCCTCCTCTTTCCTTATTCTTAATACCTTTCTCCAATAATGAGAAACGTGGTCTTGTTAGACACAGTGTATGAGGGTACTTAAAGTTCATGGAAAGATTTGTACTGACTTTTAATTCTATTTTTCCACAAATTTTCTGAAGTACCCTCGTACTTATTTGATTAATCATAGTATTCACATAGAGTAATTTCAGAATTGCTAACCCACATTAGAGTGTAGTGCTGATAATACCAAGGTCCAGGGTTCAATCTCTGTAGTGGCCAGCTACCAAAAAAAAAATAAAATAAAAGTGCTAACCCACATTCCTGTGAAAAAGAAATTTTTCTTTAGCCTTACATCATGCAGCCAAAATACTGTTTTCCAAAGTTACTTGGGTTAGTTTTTTTCTCCCCCCTCTTCAGTGTGATTATATTATTCTTGTGTAATAAGGTTCATTTGTTACTGTTTGTATTGCATTTTGGGTTCCCCACATCCTGGTTGACTTCACCTGTGACTTTTCATTGCTTATTTTTCACCTTGCTCATTTTTCACCAAACTGTTGGCTATAGTACCAATCTTGTAAAACGTCTTCTTAAAAATAAATTCTTTATTAACTTGCTTTCTACTTGCTTTTCAAAAGTAGGTCTTTTTAACAGTGTAGGTTATATACTGAAGATGACTTGCTCTTACTTCAAGCTGGTGAAGTGTGGAAGGCAGGGAAGCCCATGCTCAGCTGAGAGACAACTTATGATGGATTCATGAGGTTATAATTTCCACAAAAGGAAAATTAGGCCCAACAATTTTTTTCCTGCTTCCCAAGGGTGCATGAGGATATATCCCAGGTTATTTTCCTTTTTGCATGGCTTCTTTAGTTTAGCAAAATTATTTTAAGATACATCCATGTTGCTACATATATCAATGCTTCGTTCCTTTTATTGTCAAGGACTCCTCCATTGTATGGATATACTACAGTGTATTTATTTATTCACTTGTTGATGGACATTTGGGTTGTGGCCAATTTGGGCTACTATAAATATTCATGTACAAGTCTTCCTGTGGACCTCTGCTTTCATTTTTCTTTAGTAAATATCTAGGAGTCAAATTCTGGATGATACTGTAGGTATTAAAAAACCGCCAAATTGTTTTCCAAAGGGGTTGACCATTTTGCACTCCCTTCAGCAGCGTGTGAGAGTTCTAATTCCTCCGCATCCTCTTCAACACTTGTATGATCATTCTGATGGGTATAGTGGTATATGGATGTAGTGGTATCTCACTGTGGTTTAAATTTGCATTTCCCTAATGGCTAATGTTTTGTATGCTTACTACCAATCCATATGTCTTCTAAGTATTCATTCAGCTATTTTGCCCATTTTTAAATTGGGTTGTTTTCTTTTTGTTGAGTTTTGAGAGTTTTTTATATATTCTGGATACATGTCCATCCAGATACTTGATTTTAAAATATTTTTGCCTCATCTCTTCCTTCTCTTTTGAAGAGCAGAAATTTTAGATTTCGATAAAATCTAATCTATCAGTTTTTCCTTTTATGGTTAGTGTTTTGTCTTTGTCCTCCCACCAGATCTTTGTCTGGCCAGGTTGTTTCAGCTCTCCAATGCCTTCAAGAAGGTATTTCTGATATTTCATACAGATCCTTGCTGTTTTTCTCATTGTGAGGGTTGGTGAGAAGTATTTAATTCATCATTACTAGAGCAGAAGTCAAGAGATCTATTTCTATCAACTTATGTTCTAGAAAATAATTTTTCTGAAGATTGAAATTTGGAGTTAAGTTTGGAATATTTTCAGTCATTTGACTCTACTTGAAATGTTTAAAATTTTACAGGTTTGTGTTAATGATGAGCTGGTTGCAAAGAACTTCGCTTGTTATATATCACCCACAGAGAATAAAAACCTTGATTCTTTAGAGAAACCAAGATTGAGTATAAAGTCAGCATCCTTCTCCAGTACACTGAAGCCAGCACTGACTCTTTGGCCAATGTTTCTGCAAGGAAAAGATTTCCGAGAAATGAAAAGTGAGTGGATTCTCTCCAATATATTTTTCCTTTAAATTGTTTTATTTTTCAACTTAGTGTATTTTTTTTTTTTTCAAAGATGACCGGTAAGGGGATCTTAACCCTTGACTTGGTGGTGTCAGCACCACGCTCACCCAGTGAGCAAACCGGCCATCCCTATATGGGATCCGAACCCGTGGCCTTGGTGTTATCAGCACCGCACTCTCCCGAGTGAGCCACGGGCCAGCCCCTCAACTTAGTGTATTGATATAAGTGGTTGTACAGACTTTTACCCACATGGAGAAAGAGATGTGGCCTCTGTGTTTAATATTTAAAGCTCAATCTTGGTTAGGTCCTAAAGCCAATACAACTGTCTTCATGATGCCAGGAAAAAACTATTCTCAAGTTCTTGTTAACAATGAGTTGTGTTTTTAGAAGTCCAGATATTTGTACTTCAAAGATATTAAATAAGACAAGGTTTTGAATATTTATAGAGTTTTTGATACTTTTAAAAAGAGCTATTTATTGCAAATGACCCTTAGGATAAAAATATGAGAAGAGTTAGACATTGACCAGGGAAACAATTTTAATTGTTTCTCTCTACATTCAGTATTTAGTCCTCTCATACTGCTCCCCTCTAGGTATGTCTCCTATAACCTTACAGCAAAGGCAAGAGCAGAAGCAGTATACCAACGAATTCTCATTTTTATTTTGAGTTTTATTTCATGCTTTAGTCCTGAAATTTATTCTTTCTGTCAGATTCACAGGGTTTAAATTTTCTGGCACAGTCTCTCCAGCATACATGGTGCAAGGGTGTTGTTGGTGACTTAGGGCCAACTGCTACAGTACTGGGTGAGTTATACTAGTTTGATTTATTTCATAGGCAGCATAATAAAAGAATACTCTTAACTATCTAAAGATTATAAAGGTTGTTTAGAAGGTCTATAGTAATTCTTTCTCTTTTCCTTAATTTAATGTAACCAATTTATGATGTAGATTCTGACAGAGATAATTTTCCATGCAGTCCATACTCAGAGATTTTACTCTAATGTAAAGAACATAACAGACACCTGTTTATGTGTAGGACTAATTTATGCCAGCCCAGCCATAGACCAGTGATTATGGTTTGTCTGCAGAGTATCCATGTGCATTTATAGCTGATTTTTATTTTAAGCAATTGGTTGCATAAAAATAAGGAATACATACTTATGAAGGCAGAAATACCCGTCTTTTAATTCCATATTTTCAGGATACTGAATGGCTTGGAATTGTTGGACCAGAGTAAAATTTGTCAGCCTCTTTGATGCATGGCTTACCCTCTGTGTTAGTCCCTCTACCACTTCACTCATACTGGATGTATGTACACCTGTGCATGTAATATTTCATGTGCATCCAGAGTAAACTACAACTCAAAGCTTTAGTCAACTAAAATATTCCCTGTGCTTAAAGTTATTTTTAATTACTTTGGTAATGTTATTCGTTATGGTAAAATATATATAACCAAAAGTGTAAAAACCTGTCATCTCATTACCTACTTATTAAAATTTTGGAGTTTTTTTCTTTCCGAAGTTTTCCAGAGGGTATTTATAAAGTTCTTCGTTTACAGAAATCGGATCCTACCAAACATACCTCTTCGTAGTGTTTTTTGCTTACTGTATGGCTGAACTTTTTTCTAGGTCAGACATATACAGTAGAACATGTTTTTAAGGACCTGGGCTCTGATGTGAGATTGTCAGAGTGTCAGTCCCGCTCCCTCCTGTGGGACATGGGGAGGCATCATTCCCATCCTGTTGGGACTGGTTAGGTGGGCCATCCAGGTACACAGTTTGCTTGGCACAGTGCCGTTCCGTGGCAGCCGCTCAGCACTTGCAGCCCCCGCACCAGATTCTGATATACTTCCTGTAGGGGTTCCCAGATGAATTACTTCTGAAAGTTGCCTCTGTTATTGATGAGAATGGACTTTATTTCCATTTGTATTTCTTCTGTTTCCATCGAAGCAGGAAAAACACCAGGTATTTACATCATTGTGTTTAATCATCGCACAGCTTTCCATTGTGTGAATACATCATAATTATTTTAAGTAGCCCCATATTGTTGGGCAGTAATTGTTTTCTACTTTTCTTTATTACAGTCAGTGCTATGGTGAACAACAACAACAAAAGTGAATGTGAGGTGTGACTGGATTGTCATGTAAAAAACAAAAGTATTAGGTGTACTTATTCATGTAAAGATTTCCTTTTCCTTGTAATCATTGTGAGATTTTGACTATATTTCAGTTAATTTTTAGTATTTCTGTCTCTCTTTTTTTGGCAGCTGGCTGGTACGGGTACTTCTCTTTGACGTTGCCATACATTTTTAAAAAATCAAACCGTAATACTTTGCTAATACTTGGTTAAATAATCAAATATTACAGAAGGGCTATAATCAAAAGTAATTTTCTCTTTTGCAACCTCTTCTCACGCCAGGCTGATCCCTAGAGGTAAAACCATTCCTTTCAGCCATTTATTTTAGTAGTTGTCTCGAAATTTAAAAATAATTATGTATATTTTACTATTACTAGTCTTATTAATTTTAGACATTGTCTTGACTTCTATGACAGATTAACTCATACCCATAATCCACATTCATTCTTTCATCACATATTTATGAAGCACTTACTATGTGTCAGGGAGTTCTAGGGATTCATCAGGGAAAGAAACAAAGATTCTGCTTTCATGGAGTGTACATCCATCTTTTCAATAAAATTTTTTATTCTAGAATAATCACAAAATTACAGAAAAGTGGGGAGCATTATAAAGAACTCTTTTCCTAAACCATTTGAGAATAAGTTGCTGACCTTTTATCCATCATTCCCAAATACTTGAGTGTTTTTCCTAGAAACAAGGATATTCTCAAAAAATATCCACAATAGTCATCAAAATCAGAAAATTAACATTGGTACATTGTGATTTCCTACCCCCAGACACCACTCAAGTTTTGCCCATTGTCCCGATAATCCCCTTATAGGAAAGGGATGCAGTTTAGCGTCACTTGTTCCATTTAGTGGTCAAGCCCTCTTCAGTCTGAAACAGTTCTTGCGTCTTTCCCTGACTTTCATGACCTTGACAATTTTGTAGACTACAGACCAGTTATTTTGTAGAATGTCCCTTAGTTTTGGCTGATGTTTTTCTCATCCAGCTTATGCATCTATGGCAGGAATACTTCAGAAGGGTGGCTGTGTTTTCCTCATTCCATACTGTCAGGTGACACGATTTCAGTTTGTCCCATTACTGATGAAATTTAGTTTGATCATTTGATTAAGGGGGTGTCTGTCAGGCTTCTCCACTGAAAATTACACTTTCGCCTTTTGTAAATATTTTGTAGACAGTGTGAGGCTATGTAAATATGTAATTTTTAAAATTTGCTCATTTATTTATATTAGTATGGATTCCTATCTGCGACTCTGAAGTCAACAGTTTTTCCAAGTTGCTCTGGATCCTTTTAATGGAGAATGGCATTTTCAAGCCAAGATCTGGGAATGACGTGTGTTCATTGCTATTGGGGTATTGTTGCTCCCAGGCACTTTTCGTGGACAGAGCTAGAGACTATGTGTGTATGTCTATGTGAGTATGTGTGTATATAATTACGTATACATACATTTACATTTATATGTATTTAATATCTATCTATGTATTGAAAACCAGGAGTTTACATATATGTGTGTGTCCACCCACACAAACACATTTTCATCTATAACCATTTCTCTATCTCTCTATGAATATTTTAAAAATGGGTTAATACCAGTTCTTCCATGTGCAATTACTGCTGGATTTATTCTAGCTTTCTGCCCGTCCAAATCTGTAACTCTAACTAAATAAATAGATATTCCATGTTCATGGATGGAAAGACTCAATATTGTCTTATGTCAGTTCTTCCCATCTCCCGTTATCCTTAATACAGTTATTTATTGGGTCACCCCAAAAAGTAACTATTCTTCTTGGTTTTATACTTGCCAGTCTTTCATCACCATCAGTATCCCTTCTTCTGTATCAACACACTCCCCACTACACTCAGGCTTTGACAACCCCTGCTGGGCACTCACCCAGTTCTGGCTGTAATACTTCAACCCTGCCAACCATGGGTGCTTCCTCATTTCATTTAGACTCAGACACCATTCTCCTTACCACACTTGGATTATGTATTCCCACATTGCACCCCACTGCCACCCTCATCAGGGCACCCTCCACACTCTACTTGGCTCTAACACCTTGCTCCAGGCTGCCCACCCCTTTCATCCTATGGATGTAAAACTTACTCTGCTTGCGCTTTGATATCCTGCACCTGGTCACCATGGATCGTTCCCCCTTGGTTAGTCTGGATCTTTTGCCTCTCCATATAAACTTTAGAATCACTTTGTCAGTGTCTACAAAATAACTTGCTGGGATTTTAATTGGGATTGCATTGAATCTATAGATCAAGTTGGGAAGAACTGGTATCATAACAGTATTGAGTCTTTCTATCCATGAACATGAAATATCTATATTTAATTAGTTCTTTTTTATTTCGTTTATCAGAGTTTTGTAGTTTTCCTAATAAAGACCTTGTACATATTTTGTTACGTTTATACCTAAGTATTTCATTTTGGGGGGTGCTGATGTAAATGGTATTGTGTTTTTAGTTTCAAATTCCACTTGTTCATTGCTGGTGTGTAGGAAAGCTATTGACTTTTATATATTAACCTTGTATACTATAATCTTGCTGTAATTGCTTATTAGTTCCACGAGTGTTTTTGTCAATTCTTTTGGATTTTCTATGTGGATAATCATGTCATCTGCAACAAAGGCAGTATTATTTCTTTCTTCCCAGTGTGTTGTACCTCTTAATTTCCTTTTATTGTTGTATTGCATTGGCTAGGACATCCAGTATGATAATAAAAAGCACTGGTGATAAGGCCATCCTTGCCTTGTTCCTGATCTTAGCAGGAAAGCTTCTAGTTTCTCATCATTACGTATGATGTTAGCTATAGGATTTTTTGTAGATCTTATTTATCTGGTCCCCCTCTACTTAGTTTGCTGAGAGTTTTTATCAAAAACAGATGTTGAATTTTTGTCAAGTGCTTTTCTAAATCTATTGATATGATCATGTGATTTTTCTTTAGCCTGCTGAAGTGATGGATTACATTAATTCATTTTTGAATGTTGAACCAGTCTTCTATACCTGAGATAAATCCAACTTGGTCATGGTGTATCATTTTTATAAACATTGTTGGATTTGATTTGCCAATATTTTGTTGAAGATTTTTGCATCTATGTTCATGAGAAATACTCATCTGTAGTCTTGTTGTAATGTCTTTGGTTTTGGCATTAGAGTGATGCTGGCCTCCTGGAATGAATTAGGAGGTATTCTCTCTGTTCGCTCTTCTGGAAGAGATTGTGGAGAATTGGTATAATTTCTCCTTTAAATGTTTGAAAGAATTTACCAGTGAACCCGTCTGGGCCTGGTACTTTCTCTTTTGGAAGGTTATTAATTATTGATTCAATTTCTTTAGTAGA
>NW_007742207.1:0-8195 GCF_000696425.1 Galeopterus variegatus
TCCTGATCCCCTGGAGTTTTCTTCCTATGTTGATTCCTGTCTTTTTAAAAATGTATGTTTTATATTACATCTTTTATAAAACATTTTAGAGTAATCATTTTTAAGCGAAAATTTTAGCCTGTTTCTTTTCCTAAAAATAGTTAAACATGACGAACTCACCGCAAAAACAACAAATTTTGCTCTTAAGATCTTTTCTTAGAGTCTATCCTCTCCATCCTAAACATATTTTTACCCATTCTTCATCTTCTCCCCAACCAAGTTATGGAGTTTTCGATTCTACCCACCTGATAATCAAAACATCTCTCAAAATCTATTCACCTGAACTATAATTGACCCGTAACATATACATACATATTTTAGAATAAATTCATGGGTAAGCAGATATAAAATAATTTGACTAACTAGATGACCAAGTTTGGGACATCTGCAGCCAGGATAGCAAGATTTGAGCCAATCCATGTACATTCCTGAAGAACAGATCACATAGCAGTTGTCAAATCAATCCACATATAAGTAAGGCTTTTGAAGTGCAAGGCACAATCTACTAAACTTTACAGACATTATTGCTTTGAAGCCTCATGAACTCTATATTATTATTGTAAATATCCATTTGAAAGATCACAATATCAGAAAAAATGAATAAGGTGCTGAAAATTACTCAGTTGGTAAATGGCAAGGTACATTTCAAATAAGGGTTTTGCCTAGCTGCAGGGTGCAGATTTTGAATCTTGATGACAAACTGCCAAAACTTGAAGTGCATTAGCAGAATCTTATGGAGAAACTTTTCTTTAGAAATTATCTAGTACTAAAGATCATTTTAAAACTGTAGATTCTTAGAAAAATCTTAAAATCATTATTTCCGAGATGACTTTTTTATGTTATGTGAAAAGCTTTATTACAGGCCAGTAAAAATTTCCATATTGTTTAATATGGTAAATTTCTTATTACAAAATTAGTAAAAGTATATTAAAACACAGTGGAAATTAACTGGACTCTTCAAGAGTAGGCACTATGTAGTGGTGTGTTGATAAATGTTTAACAACAGGCTCTCCAAGAAAGATTGGATTTATAGTGTTAGCCAATATGTGTGGTATAAATACTACCTTCATTGCGTATTTTAATCTTTCAAGGTAATGTCACTGAACATACACTTGGGAAGAGATCTACACAAACAGCTTTCCCAAGTGGGAACAGGCCAATAACATAAAATTTATTATTGTCGAAATTTTTTTTATCCTCAGGATTTTCTACAGTCCTTACAGTTGAATTTCACAAATTAAGCTGTCCAGAAAAGAAAGACTTATCAGTGAATATTCTCTGCATAAAATTTCTACATTAAAGAGTTAGTAGTTCTACCAACAAATAATAATAATAATAATAATGATAATAATAACCTGTATCCTAATTACACATTCTGACATTTTCACCCATCTCAATATGATCATAATTTTCAAATGAATTTAGAATTCCTAGTTTCCCCAAATATTTACATGGTTTTCTTTTATAGTCCGATATAGTATATACATACATATATATATATATATATATATATATTCCTAGTTTCCCCAAATATTTACATGGTTTTCTTTTATAGTCCGATATAGTATATACATATATATATATATATATATATATACACACACACATATCTTCTTAGTGAAAGCATAATAGTTGCTAAAATATGTTGAGTACTACTCACTACGTTCCTGCTACTTTTCTAACTACTTTGCAATTATTAATACTTAGTGCTTCCAACAATCTTATGAGAGAGAAAGTATTATGATAGTCATTTCACTAATTCACTGGAAAGTGAGACAGAGAGGGATAGCAACTTGCCCAAATTCACAAAACTGGTAAGTAGTAGATCTGGGGTCAAGCCCAGATATTGTGATCTCAGGGTTAGCGTTCTTAACCCAACTTCTAATAAAAATACCTCATTTTAGGTTACCCCTTTTAAAAATCTGTTATTATAAATTTATATTCATGCTAAATCCTTCAAATTTAATTGCATTGATTTTCCTAAAAAGATATTTTCAAACTTATGCATTATAATAAATAAAGAGATTTTGAACTAAAATGGTATTTAGATAAATTTATATGCTGAAATGAAGTGATTTACATATGACAAAACAGAATATTATTCCTATTCAAATAATCTGGAAACAGCTAAAATATATAGCTTTTCCAATATTTTAATTGCAACTAAATTACTGAAACCAATTTTTCAAATTTTAACACAAACAGTAATATTTCATGCAGTTATTTGCAGGTGAAACCAAGGCTTTTGACTAAAGTCCAGAGAAAACCAAACGTAGCCAGTATCCAACTGCTTGCTTTTCTCAAAACACTAATTAACGTTTTCCAGAATTATGCAACATCTATCAAGTCATCCAAGTAATTTTCCTTATCAGGTTAGCCTACAAATACAATTAACAGTGAAGTGCTTTCTTTCCCTCTATTAGAGCAACACCTGCAAGAGCATGGTCTGATTAAAGCAATCAATTGAAGTTCAAAATTAAATAGTCAGTTGAGTTCAATACTGGAGAGTGCTCCAATATATAACTGCACAACTTCTTATCCTTTTCTCCTTGGAATTCTTTTTTCTAAGCATATACATACAAGTATATCTAGAATAGCAATTGTCTGTTAAATATTTCCTCCCAGACGATGTTAGGAGAGGTATGGCATTTCATAGTTTCCACTGCGTCTGTCTCCCTAACTTGACTTCTCAGCTCGCCAGACACATAATAGAGCAAAATATAATAACAGTCATTAACAGACACATCTGATGCTCTCTGCACAAGTACTCACTCACAGCTCATTCACTTCAATTGCTTTATAGAAAAACCTTCCAATTCATGTTCTACATTACTGTGTTTTTGGCTTTAGAAAACCACACACATTTCAATGGTTACATGAAACACTTCATGACACAGAGAGAAAGGCCACTGGGCTGGGTATTCCCTTTTTGCCCCTTCTGAGCCAGTCCCCACCTTTACACCCTGCAGGGTCCCCCAGGAGGTTGACCTTCATGGACTGTCTCAACAGGCCCCCCCTTCCCCCAGGCATCTAGTGGGCTCAGCAATGGTAAGAACGAGTGGGAGGTGGGAGAATGGTCAGGATGTTTCTCTCCCTGCTCTCTGGCTTCTCAGGCACAGCTGGTCAGTTGTACCTCTCTACCAAAAGCTCTTGTCAGCTGGCCACAGGACTGTCATCCCAGGTTCCATAAGCTGGCGTTCCCTTTGTCCCTACTGGCCTAGAGGTGATAATGAGTGGTTGGAGCTAATATTAACCCAAGGGCTCTTCACTCTCTCCTGCTCCCTAACACCCCCCCCCCTTTTTGTTTAAAGCTACTTTGTTAAATTCTACCTAATTCCTCAGTTAAGGGAGCAGAAACTGACTTATGCACCATACCCTACAGATCTCATACCCTTCTAAAAGAGAAAATTTTTGACCTGAGAAATATTTTTATACAAAGATAGAAGAGGATGCAATTAAAGTATTTGTTACAATTTACTTTTAGCCTGAATAGATACTAGCAGGTGTTCACTCAAGGCTAATTAGATTACTCTAACATTTATATTGAGGGTTAAGAACTAAAAAAAAATGTGGACTGTGCCACATTGATTAGACATAGCATGTGACCTTTATCTCTTTGATGATTGCTGCTTACAAGTAAATTTTGGTGTAGGTTCAGTTTCAAAGAAAACCCCCAGAGAGTTAATCAATGACACCTCTAATATTTTTGTGAGTATATTAATTTAGGTGTTAGGAGTGTTGTCATAAATATTTCAATTTAAGAGAAATTCACAAAACCATTCACAATATGTTAATTTCTCCTTGGCCCCACAATATGGTTTAATCTTAGATTCCTAGAAAAAGAATTACATTTTTTTTTAAGATTGGTGTTATAGCCAGATGATCCGTGGCCAGACTCAAGTGAAAAGTAGGTTTTGTTTTAGGCATAAATTGTTCTATTTTTTTTAATTTGAAAGATTTACAGAAGAATGTAAATTTCTGGATCCTCCTGATTAAGTAGAAGAGTTAAGAAATACAGAGCCCACAACCAGAGAGATAAACTGACCTGGGGCTAGGCAGTAGATGCTTTTTGGTAAGCAAAGTGTACACCTCCCAAGTTCCCATGGCTTCCATCATTACCTAATTTTTATACCAAGTTTGATTCCCTTTATTTAACCTACATGTGGCCATACTTATTTTAGTTTGTGACTCCTGGTATCCACGAAACTTCACTCTCTCTAATATGTTATTTAAAGCCATATTTAATAATTCCTCATGTATAAACTATGGGTCAATTAAGGCTCTTTTTTGTTAAAGGTCAGATAGTAAATATTTTAGACTTTGTAGGTCATATGGTTTCTACTCTGTTATTAAAAAGAAGCCATGTATAATATTTAAACAAATGGGCATGGCTATAATTCAATAACATTATTTTTAAAATGAGTGGTGAGCTAAATTTGACTCACAAGCCTTACTATGCCAATCCCTGGTTGAAGCAGTCAGAGAATATTTAATATATCATTGCACAGGATAATATCATATATCCTTGGATTGTCATTTATAGATTTGATGTTTTATGTACAGGAAGGAGGAAGACTTAAGGATAAGGAAGGTGGCAAAGTCCAGGATGAGGCTGGTGGGAGTAACCATCAAGAGTACGTAAAGCCGAAGAATGAAGAGATGACCTAGATTAGAAGTACAGATCTGAGCACCCGCAAGTATTCTAGAGGTTCCAAACCCAGGGAAGGTAACTCATGGCAGAGCCTCCAGCCTTTCTTCATTTTGAAGACATAAAATTTCTTATCTCAGACCTTATTCTCAAATTACAAAACTAATTCCAGGGCCGGCCCGGTGGCGCACTGGATAGTGCGCCGCTTGGGAAGCGCGGCGGCGCTCCCGTCCGAGGGTTCGGATCCCACATACAGACCGCTCCCGCTCACTGGCTGAGCGAGGCGCGGGAGCAACGCCAAGGCTTGCGATCCCGTTGCTGGTCCCCGGTCCGGTACGGGGGCAACACTGAGGGTTGCGATCCGTTGCCGGACACGGAAAAAAGACAAAAGACAAAAAAAAAAAACAAAACTAATTCCAATGCCTTTTGCAAAATTAGGAAGCATCGGATTTTTAAATGCTAGTGAATCATACAGGTAAAAAAGAAAAACTTAGCTCTGATATCAGTTATTAGAGTCATAGGTTCAAATGGCTGTTGAAGTGGCATTGAGTTGTAGAAAAAAATTGTAAATTTTGGAGTCAGCTCTTAGATTATGAAAGCTCTCAGCTATCTCATTTGTAAAAATTGGTATTTGTTGGATAAATTGGGCTAGATAGTATACGCCCCGGAAAGTGCCAAGCACTGATTCATACACATTACTAGTTTTCTCATAGGAAATTCAGGCAGGAGATTCTTTGCTCATTCACATCAACTTGGAATTCTCCATGGTCCTGAATTCTAGTCTTAATCAGAAGAAATGGAGACTTAATAGAGGAATAATATGGAATGAAATGGAAACTAAATAAAGAAAAGGTGTTGAAAAAACATTGTATAAAATGGATAATCCTGATTTATTTACAAAATGAAACTATTTCCACCAATACTATTTGTAGAAAAGTCCAAATTTAATTATTTCGGTTTGTGTCATAAGTGTTTCTAAAACTAAAGGTGAACACACATTGCTTATCAAACAAGGATATTCTGAGTATACACTTTGTTATAGCATTCATACATCCATTTAATCCTCAACAATAAATGTTCCTTTAACACACACAATATTCTAGATATCATAGTAAACTCTGGTCTTCTGTACTTCAGGAAACAAAATTTGTTACATGCTAGGATAGAGAAAGAACAGAACATGTTCATGGAAATTATCTCTGACGAAGAGATGTTTGAACTGATGTATCGAAATTAAATCGAAGCAACCTAAACAAAAGTATAGTTGGTAGGATAGAAATGTTCCTTGTAGGGAGAACAGGTAAACATCCTTGGGAACAAGAAAGGAAGAGAGGTAGGCAATGAGTTTAGTGAAGAATGCTCTGCATTAAAGCCAGGTAAGCACAACTTGGGGAAATCTTGTATCCAGAGTTTGGGTAAAGCCAATGCAGGTGAAAGCTTGGTGCTGTAGTGTACCCAGATCTATAACATCAGTATTTATTTTTACATATTTGTTGTTTAGCAAAGAGTTGGTACCATTGTGCCGTAGTAGGATAATATGGTGTCAGCTTTCAATCCCTTGGATATTCTTAAGCACTTTTATTAACACCTGAAATTCACATTTAACATTAAAAATCAAGGCAAAAATGTATACAGTATGTGTCAGTGGAATACAGACTGTCTCTGCGTGGATAAATGCTGTTGTAACCCAATGCTCTAAACATTGAAATTAAGAACCGGTGTGGAAATAGATTGAAACACTGCCAGGCAGAGACTGACATGGGGCAACTCAGGCTAAGTCTACATCAGGAACAACTTTAGAGAACTTGTAATAAGCATGTAAAAAAAGAAAGTACTACAATGGTTTTTGGCACACAGAGAGTCAGTGATGTTGCATCTACCAGTAATAGATGGATTTTACAAGATCAGAGGCCACTGTATTAAATTTTATTTAAAACAATTATATGTATGAGCATGTGTACATATTCCAGGAGGGGGGAGCATGGATGATCCCTAGTTTTTATCAGTGCCCTATAAGTTTATGGACCATTGTTCTTAAGAGTAATCCTTAAATATCATGAATGTAAATACAAGTTTAAGATTGTTTACTAGTAACTACATATTTAGGATTCAGTATGGATATTAAATAAATTCACAGACTTCTAATTAGATATATTTGTTTCTAAACTAGCTTAAATTAAAATAAAAATTACATAACGAGTTGAAATCACTGAAAATAACCCATGTTACTAAAGATTGAAATAAAGAGTTACATTTTCTGGGCTTAATTTATATTTCTAGGCTCAAATTATGTGTTGCCATAGAATGACTAATGGCATATTATTAATCTCAACTTTTACTGTAAGTTGTTGATGTATACAATCTAGTATAAGTGAAATATATTGGCATGTTATGAACCATTATAATAAAGTGAGCATTTATAACTGTTCCACCCAAACTTAAAGAATGGAAAATACCATGAATATTGAATGCCACATTGCCTTTTGTATAACTAAAGTAAGAAAGAACTTTTATAAACCATGTTTCAAAGTATGCCCCTGTATATTGACATAAAATATATCTCTGGCTGAAGATGACTAGCTTCTTCTTAGCTTCTCACAGAGAAAATCCTTATCAGCCAGCAAACATACTTCAGTGAAAATCAGTTACCATAAATGTTTGATCCAACTTTCTAGTTGCTGATAAGCTTTCAACATTACAGGGCAGAAGTGTGAAAAATTGTTTTTAAAAACAAATGTAGTTAGATATTTTTGCTCATTTCTTCTATAACTTTACATATGTGCTAAAACGTTTCATTATACAGCATTTCCATTATAATATTTCTCTAGTCTCAAAATCCTAAGTACTCTGACTTTTATATAATTAAGTAAGAAGAGGAATTAAGTTTCTACTTTATATTTAATCCCATTTTTGCAGGTCATGACTTTAAAATATGTTAGATAACACATGTTACTTTCATTGTTTCTAGTGGATAATACAGTGGAAAATCACGTGACAAATTTTTGTAGTTTTTATTCTTACTTAAAATTTGACTATAATTATTAAAGTTATGTAACTTTTAAAGTTACAGCCAAAGTAAGGGCAAAGATATTCAAATGCAATTTTCTAACTGGAATATCCTGTCCGCTCTTGCAAAGGTATGTCTATTTTACTCTGTCCTAGCAGAGTAAACAGAGTACAATATCTTTACCAATGATTTAAGTGAGAGAAATGTGCCTCCCTCATTGAATATTTTGACACACTAACATGAAATTTGAACAAGTTCTGAGTTAAGTACTTACTTGAAACTACAATTTTGTTCCCAAACTCTCACTGACTTCTGTATATTTACATTTTTAATGAAGCTTGAGAAGATGGAAGAGATAAGGGAAAACACAAATAAATTTTCTTTTTTGGAGATGTATATTCTTAAAAGTGGCATTTTTTTTCTAATTCATTTAACTATATTAAATTCATTTAATTCACTATTCAGCCATGGACTGAAATTAAGTAGTGACAAATTTGATTC
>NW_007742207.1:8948-9725 GCF_000696425.1 Galeopterus variegatus
AACTTTCTTAATCTATGACTGTACATAGTCATGCTTTGCTTAAATTGCACTTGTTTAAATGCATTTCTTTAAACTTGTGATAACTTTATGCATAATAATTTTAGGTTTCATTTGTCATATGACAGAGTAAGTCTCTGTGGATCTCCATTATTAATGCAGTTACAATAAAAAAATTCTTCTTAAAAATTTTAAACATAATGCTTGTATAAAGGTATAACCTCTTCTATGTTGCAGAAAAACATATCTTTAAAGTAGTGTTCAAGATATTTTAAGCTTTCTCCAACACACACACACACACACACACACACACACAAACACCATATATATGACTGTGACATAAGGAATATATAAAGTCACCAACACCTAGACACAATCAACTTAAAATTAAAAGATTAATCTAAAAATGTCAGTAAACTTGAGCTGGAGAAAATCTAAAATTGCAATTGCATGTAAGAGTCTCTAAGATTAATCACATTCATACAAGTGGAATGTTGTTTAATTTAGCTAAATGACTGGAGCTTATGTTTATCTTAAAATTCTCTCTTTGAAGACTTTAGCCAGGAGATCAGATCAGAAAGATTCCACGTGTTTCCGTATTTGGAATTTGGCATATATAATTTTATAAACAAACTAAAAATTAGTTAGGGATTAGCTTTGTTAAACTGCTTATCATCAATGATTAGCCTGGAAAGCAGGAAAATTATTGAGAGGAGAAATCTAATGATACTCTATAACATGAATAAAATTGGTGACATTTTTTTCTCTCATTTAACAAAC
>NW_007742207.1:11297-13146 GCF_000696425.1 Galeopterus variegatus
AAATACAGTCACTCAGTTTTAGAGATAGACACTGAACACAATAACTCCTAATTTGTAATCTGTTTCATTTTTTCTGTGGAAAGTGTACTATATGCCAAAAACAATTCTCAAGAAAGTTGCAGGTAAGAGTTATTAGAAAGTAAAGGTAGTCAGGCTGAGGAGGAATCAGACTCAGATTTTAAAGCCCTTATGTATTTCAAGTTATAGTAAAATCAATGCTTATAAGAACACCCTATTTTTTTCTACATAACAATAATACTCTTTTATTTATTAAGATCTAATTTACATTTACTGAAATGTATAAATTTTAGCTCTATAGTTTGATTAATGTTTATGTATGTATGCATATATTTGTGTGTATACATGTATATGCCACCAAAATCAGGAGATAAAACATTTCCTACCCCCATAAACTTTTGTGTCCTTTCTTAGTTAAAATCTGCCCTGCAGAGGTGACCTCTATCCTTACTTCCAACATCATCAATGGGTTTGCCTTTTCTTGACCTTCATATAAATAAATTCTAACAGTATAAACCTTTGGAATTTATTTTTCTCAAAATAACGTTTTTAAGATTTATCCACATTGTGTTTTATGTCAGTTTGGGCATTCCTTCTTTATTACTGTTGAGTATTCTATTGTTTGACTCTACCAAAATTGTTTATTTTTCTGTTAATGCACACTTTTGTTTGCTATGAATAAAGCTCCTATGAATATTCTTCAATGAGCCATTATGTACATGTATATACTCATATCTCTTGACTATATAACTATCTACAAGTGGAATTGCTCGGCTGTAAGGAAAGCATATGTTTATCACAAACTGTCAGAGTTTTTCAAAGCAATAGTTTCATTTTTACAGTTCCATCAATAATGTATGTGATTACCAGTTGTTCTGCATCCTTGTCAACACTTTGTATTGTCAGTCTTTTTAAATTCAAGAATTCTGGTGAGTGCATAAGGGTATTTTATTGTTGCTGAATTTGCATTTCCATGATGATTAGTGATGTTGAGCAGTTTTCCATATACTTTTTAATCACAGTATCAAAACAATTCACATTATTTTTAAAATTCTTTTTAAAGTTGTAACATGTCATCATTATAATGTGTATACATGACAGAGTCATGAACTGGGTAAACCTGTGCTATCCAAGGATACTTTGTAATGTTTATGGAAAAATGAAATTAAAATGTAATATGATTTATTCCGTAAAATTTTTGAAGACCCCCTCGTATAGGTCAATGTGAAAAATATGAAAGAAGATGGAGTATCTTCATAGAAAAAAATTAAGGTAGAGTCCATGAGCTTAACAAGTAGGAAGGGGGTTTTGGTCCCATTCCTGCATTTTTCCATCAAAAATGCTTTTACTTAGCAATTTTCTCTCTCAATATTACAAGTCTTTTTTTCTCATGTATTGTGTTATTAATAACATTTTCCTTTAAAGTGTTTTTAAAAAGGGACTTTAATTACATAAGGCATATCTTTGAACCAAAGTTGTAACCCTGTTTGCAAAATCAGAAAGAAAAGGCCTTGGAAAATAATATTAAAATATTAATAAAATAATAATAGTAATAAATTATTTGCCCATTGTAAGAGGGAAACATAAAAAAAAATTTCCAAAGAAGAGAAATTCAGTAAATCATGTTAGAGTACCTGAATGTAAGCAGGAAAATGGAGGTGAATATTAGTTCTTCATTGCAGTTGCTGATGTTGAAATATAATATTAAATAGTAGACCTTACATTAAAAATGTAAATTTAGGGCCGGCCCGGTGGCGCACTGCTACAGTACGCCGCTTGGGAGTGCAGTGGCGCTCCCGCTGAGGGTTCGGATCCCACATACAGACCGGCC
>NW_007742207.1:14499-20936 GCF_000696425.1 Galeopterus variegatus
AAAATTCAACAGTTCTTCATGATAAAGACTCTCAACAAATTAAGTATAGAGGGAAGGTATCTCAAAATAATAAAAGCCATATATGATAAACCCACTGCCAATATCATCTTGAATGGGGAAAAGCTGAAAGCCTTACCCTTAAGATCAGGAACAGGACAAGGATGCCCACTCTCTCCACTCCTTTTTAACATAGTATTGGAAGTAGTTGTGAGAACAACTAGACAAGAGAAAGAAATAAAGGGCATCCAAATAGGTAAAGAGGAAATCGAATTGTCCCTGTTCACAGATAACATCATTCTGTGTATAGAAAACCCAAGAGACTCTACCAAAAAACTCTTAGAGCTGATAAATGAATTCAGTAAGGTTGCAGGATACAAAATCAACACACAAAAGTCAGTAGCATTTTTATACTTCAATAACAAACTAGAAGAAAAAGAGATCAAGAAAGCAAGACCATTTACAATAGTCTCCACAAAAATAAAATGTATAGGAATAAATCCAACCAAGGAGGTGAAAGATCTCTACAATAAGAACTATAAATCTCTTCTGAAAGAAATTGAAGAAGACACGAAGAGATGGAAAGATATTCCTTGTTCATAGATTGGAAGAATCAATGTAATAAAAATGTCTATACTACCCAAAGCCACCTACAGGTTCAATGTGATTCCCACCAAAATACCAATGACATTCTTCACATAAACAGAAAAAGGAACCCTAACATTCATATGGAACACCAAAAGACCAGGAACAGACAAAGCAATCCCAAGCAAAAATAGTAAGGCTGGAGGCATTACATTTCCTGATTTCAAACTATATTACCTATCTGTCATCATAAAAACAGCATGATACTGGCATAAAAACAAGACATATGGAATGGAACAGAATAGAGAACTCAGAAATCAATCCAAGTATTTACAACCAACTGATCTTTGGCAAAGGTACCAAGAACATATACTGGGAAAAAAGAACATATACTGCCTCTTTAATAAATGGTGCTGGGAAAACTGGATATCCATTTTTAGAAGAATGAAACTTGATCCACAATTTTCACCATATACCAAAATCAACTCAAAATGGATTAGAGACTTAAATATAAGGCCTGAAACTTTAAAAACTCCTAGAAGAAAATGTAGGGGAAATGCTCCAGGATTTAGGGCTGGGCAAGGACTTTATGAATAACACCCCAAAAGCACAGGCAAAAAAAGAAAAAATAAACAAATGGGATTATATCAAACTAAAAACTTCTGCACAGCAAAGAAAACAATCAACAGAGTGAAAAGACATCCTACAGAATGGGAGAAGATATTTGCAAAATATGTATCTGACAAGGGATTAATATCCAGAATATACAAAGAGCTCAGACACCTTTACAGCAAAGAAATAAATAATCCACTTAAAAAATTGGGCAAAGGAGCTGAATAGACATTTCTCAAAGGAAGACATTCAAATGGCCAACAAGTATATGAAAAAATGCTCAACATCACTAATTATCAGGGAAATGAAAATCAAAACCACTTTGAGATATCACCTCACCCCAATCAGACTGGCTATTATAAAAAAGAAAGAGAATAACCAATACTGGCAAGGATGTGGAGAGGGAGGAAACCTCCTGCACTGTTGGTGGGACTGTAAATTAGTACAGCCATTATGGAGATTGGTATGGAGGTTCCTCAAACAACTACAGATAGGACTTCCATTCCAGGAATCCCACTCCCAGGGATATATCCAGAGGAATGGAAAACATCAGGTTGAAGGGATATCTGCACTCCCATGTTTATTGAAGCTCTATTTACAATAGCCAGGTGATGGAACCAACCTAAATGTCCATCAATGGATGACTGGATAAGGAAATTGTTGTGTGTATATATATATATATACACACACACAATGTAACACTACTCAGCCATACGAAAGAATGAAATTCTACCATTTGCAACAACATGGATGAGCCTGGAGAAAATTGTCCTAACTGAAACAACCCAGGTACAGAAAGAAAAATACCACATGTTCTTACTCATAATTGGGAGCTGAATCCATAAATAAACAAATGAAAAATAAAGAGAGAGAGAAAGAAAGAAACAAACAACAATCACAGTAATATGTTGAACTTTGTAACAAACTAGAAGTGGGAGTTCCAGTCAAGATGGCAGAGTAGTCAGTTCCTGGTGTCACTCTCTCCCACACAGTGACCAATTTGCAGCTATTGAGGAGTAGCAATGGAGGACCTGAGATCTGCTCTAGAGCGGGTGGGAGATGCCCACTGCAGGACCCCAGTTAAGGTTGCTCCCCACTGTCTAGAGAGACTTGAGAGCTTCTGGGCCCACACACCCCAAGCTTGCCAGGTTGGAGAAGACAGGCAGGGATGGACCTCTGGCCCATGCTGATCCCTGGCACCAGGAGAGACATAAGAGCCTCGGGGCTCCCACACCCTGAGATAGCCATCCCAGAGAAGGCAGGTGGGGCTGGACTTCCAGCCTAGGCCAGTTCCCACCACTGGGAGTGACTTAAGAGGATCAGGGCTCCCACACCCCGAGCTAGCCATGCCAGTGAAGGCAAGCAGGGCTGGACTTCTGGCCCAGGCTGGTCCCTGCCAGCAGAAGAGACTTAAGAGCCTTGGGGCTCCCACATCCCGAGCCAGCTATCCCAGAGAAGGCAGGCAGGGTGGGATTTCCGGCCTAGGCTAGTCCCTGCCACCAGGAGAGACTTAAGAGGATCAGGGCTCCCACACTCCAAGCTAGCCATGCCAGTGAAGAGAGGCAGGCTGGACCTCTGGCCCAGGCTGGATCCGCCACTGGGAGAGACTTAAGGGGCTTGGTGCCTCCACACCCTGAGCCAGCCATCCTAGAGAAGGTAGGACTTCTGGCCTGGGCCAGTCCCCACATCCAGGAGAGTCCTACGAAGCTTGGGAACCCCTCACCCTGAGCAAGCTGGGCTGGAGAAGGCAGATGGGGTCGGATGTCTGGCCCAGGCCAATCCCTGACCCTGGAAGAGACTTAAGAGCCTCTGGGCCCTGACACACCAAGCCAGATGTCCCAGAACAGGCAGGTACAGTCCGCCCAGGCTACTTCCTGCTGTGCAGAAGAAGCAGCAGTCCATTCAGGATCCAAGCCAGACATCAGTGTGAAACGAGTGGATTGTGATATACCCACCACAATGACAAAACACCAAAGGAAAGATACCAGAAATATGAAAAATCAAGAAAGTACATGACCATCAAAGGAAAATAATAACTCTCAGGCTATAGATCCTATAGAACACAAAGTCTTTGAAATGACAAACAAGGAATTTAATGTAAAAATTCTAAGGAAACTAAATGAGATACAAGAAAACTCATTTAGACAACACAATGAAATGAGAAAGAATTTAATGGATGTGAAAGAAGGAATATATGAAGAAATCAATGCCTTGAAAAAGAATGTAGCTGAGCTTGCGGAGCTGAAAGATTCATTCTATGAAACAAAAAACACAACAGAGAGTTTAAACAGCAGGCTAGAACAAACAGAAGAGAGAATTTCTGACCTTGAGGACAGGCTGTTTGAATTAACACAGGGAGTCCAGAAAAAAGAATCCAAAAAACAGAAGAAAATCTAAGAGAGACAACAGACAACCTTAAGCACTCAAATATCTGAATCATGGGTATTCCAGAAGGGGAAAAGAAGGAAATGACATTGAAAACATTCAATAAAATAATAGCGGAAAACTTTCCAGGTATAGGGAAAGGCACAGATCTCAAGATTCAGAAAGCCTAAAGATCCCCAAACACATTCAACCCAAAAAGGTCCTCTCCAAGACATGTGAAATCAAATTGGCAAAACTCAAAGACAAAGAGGGAATCCTAAAAGCTGCAAGAGAGAAGTGGCAAGTCAACTATAAGGGAGCCCTAATCATAAAAACGTCAGGTTTCTCATCAAAAACCCTAAAAGTCAGAAAAGAATGGGATGATATATCCAAAACACTAAAGGACAAAAATTGCCAGGCAAGAATACTTTACCCAGCAAGGCTATCATTCCAAAATGAAGGACAAATAGTATATTCCTCAGACAAAACAAATAAAACAAAACAAAAAAACAAAAAACCACTATGGGAGTTCACTATGACATGACCAGCCGTACAAGAAATTCTCAAAGTACTGGGTATGATACCACAAAAACAACCATCACTGCCATGAATACTCAAGAAAGAACAATGCCTACCAGCAAAAAACAATGCTAACAAAAGAGAAAAAAAATGTTTTATCAATCACCCCAAGAAACCAGCAAATACAGAAGACAAACAGAAAAATTAGAAAGAAAGGAATAAAACATACTTAAGACATCTAAACAAAAATCAGTAAAATGCTAGGAGTAAATCAACACCTTTCAATAATAACTCTACATGTAAAGGGATTAAATTCCCCATTCAAAAGACGCAGACTGACTGACTGGAAAGATGGACCCAACAATATGCTGTCTTCAAGAGACTCACTTGACCTGTAAAGACACACATAGACTAAGAGTGAAAGGATGGAAAAAGATATATCATGCAATTAGAAATGAAAAATGAGCTGGAGTAGCTATTCTTATATCAGATAAAATGGACTTTAAAGCAAAAACCATTAAAAGTGATAATAAGGGCCACTATATAAGATCCTATATAAAAGGATCTATCCATCAAGAAGACATAACAATCAGAAATATATATGGACCCAATGTTAAAGTGGCCAGATTTACAAAGCAAATTAGAATTAGATCTAAAGAAAGAGAGAGACACTAACACCAAAAGTGTGGGGGACCTGAACACCCCACTCTCATCATCGGACAGATCATCTAGGCAAAACATCAATAGAGAAACACAAGATCTAAACAACACTTTAGACAAAGTGGACTTGGTAGATATCTACAGAACATTCCATCCAACAACTTCAGAATATTCATTCTTCTCATCAGCACATGGAACATTCTCCAGGATAGACCACATGTTAGGTAACAAAGCAAGTTTCAAAAAATTCAAAAAATTAGAATTATTCCATGTATTTTTTCAGGTCCCAATGGATTAAAATTAGAAATCAATAATAAATGAAACTCTGGAAACTATACAATGTCTTGAAACTAATGAAAATAATGACACATCATACCAAAACATGTGGGATACTGAAAAGCAGTATTAAGGGGGAAATTTATCACATTAGATGCTTACTATAGCATAATGGAAAGATGGCAAATAAACAACCTAACACTTCACCTTAAAGATCAGTAAAACCAAGAACAATCCAAACCTAAAGTTAGTAGACATAAAGAAATAATTAAGATCAGAGCAGAATTAAATGATATAGAAACCTGAAAAACAATACAAAAGATGAAAGAAAGAGTTGGTTTTTTGAAAAGATAAATAAAATTGACAAACCTCTAGCCAGGTTAACTAAGAAAAGAAGAGAGAAGACCCAAATAACCACATTAGAAATGAAAAAGGTAGTATTACAACTGACACCTCAGAAATACAAGGAATCATTAGAGACTACTATCAATAGCTATCTGCCAACAAATTTGAAAATCTGGAGGAAATGGATAAATTTTTGGATGCACACAAACTACCACACCTGAGCCAAGAAGATAAAGGAAATCTAAACAGATCAATAACCATAAAAGAGATTGAAGCTGTCATCAGAAGGCTCCCAACAAAGAAAAGCCCAGGACCAGATGGGATCACTGCAGAGTTCTACCAAACCTTTATAGAGGAACTGATGCCAGTTCTCTACGAACTGTTCCAACAGATTGAAACAGAGGCCATTCTCCCAAACTCATTCTATGAGGCAAACATCACTCTGATACCAAAACCAGACAATGATGCAGCAAAAAAAAAAAAAAAAAAAAAAAAAGAAAACTACAGGCCAATATCCTTGATGAATATAGATGCAAAGTCCTCAATAAAATACTACCTAACAGAATACATCAATATATACACAAAATTATGCACCATGATCAAGTGGGATTTATCCCAGGGATGCAAATCAATAAATGTGATACACCACATCAATAAAAGCAAAGACCAAAACCACATGATTATCTCTATAGATGCTGAAAAAGCATTTGACAAAATTCAACATTTGTTCATGATAAAGACTCTCTACAATTAGGTAGAGGAACAGGAACTAGACAAGGACACCCACTCCTATTCAACATAGTGTTGGAAGTACTGGCCAGAGCAATCAGAGAAGAGGAAATAAAGGGTGTCCAGATTGGAAAGGATAAAGTCAATCTTTCCCTTTTTGTGGGTGATATGATCCTATACATTGAACAGCCTAAAGCCTTTGTAAAAAAACTCCTAGAGTTGATAAATGATTTCAGCAAAGTTTCAGGATTCAAAATCAACACACAAAAATCAGTAGCATTTCTACATTCAGAAAAAGAAATCAAGAAAGCTAGCCCATTTACAATAGCCACCAAAAAAAATAAAATACT
>NW_007742207.1:21218-22504 GCF_000696425.1 Galeopterus variegatus
ATATCCCATGCTCTTGGATTGGAAGAATTAACATTGTGAAAATGTCCAAATTACCCAAAGTGATCTACAGTTTCAATGAAATCCCCATCAAAATTCCAATGACATTGTTCTCTGAGAAGGAAAAAGCTATCTAGGCATTTATATGGAACAACAAAGACCACACATGGCCAAAGCAATCATCAGCAAAAAATAAATAAATAGATAAAATAAAGCTGGAGGCATAGCACTACCTGACTTTAAACTATATCACAAAGCTATAATAACCAAAAACAGCATGGCACTGGCATAAAAATAGACACCCACAAATCAATCCATACACCTACAGCCATCTATCTTTGACAAAGGCAGCAAATCTACATACTGAGGAAGAGACTGCCTTTTCAACAAGTGGTACTGGGAAAATTGGATACTTGTATGTAGGAGAATTAAATTAGACCTGTACCTTTCACTGTATACCAAAATCAACACAAAATGGATTAAAGAATTAAATATACATCTTCAAACAATAAAACTCCTTTAAAAAAACATAGAGGAATCACTCCAGGAAGTAGGAGTTGGGATAGACTTCATGAAAAAGACCCAAGACACACAGGCAACTAAAGGTAAAACAAATGGGATTATATCAAACTAAAAAGCTTCTGCACAGCAAAAGAAACAATCAAAAGGGAAAAAACAACCAACAGAGTAGAAGAAAATATTTGCAAAACATTCATTTGGCAAAGGATTAATATCTAGAATATACAAGGAACTCAAACAACTTTAGAGCAAAAAAACCCAATAACCCAATTATAAAATGGGCAATGGAGCTGAAGAGGCATTTCTCAAAGGAAGATATATGAATGGCTAATAGACATGAAAAAATGCTCAACCTCACTCAGTATCTGGGAAATGCAAATCAAGACCACTTTGAGATACCATTTCACTCCAGTTAGGATGGTTAACATCCAAAAGACTGAGAATGGTAAGTGCTGGAGAGGGTGCAGAGAAAAAGGAACTCTCATACAGTATTTGTGGGGCTGCAAAATGGTGCAGCCTTTATGGAAAATGGCATGATGATTCCCCAAACAATTCCAGATAGATCTACCATATGACCCAGCTATTCCACTGTTGGGAATATTCTTAGATAATGGAAATCATCATGCCGAAGGGATACCTGTATTCCCATGTTTATTTCAGCTCTATTTACAACAGCCAAGATCTGGAACCAGCCCAAATGTCCATAATTTGATGAGTGGATAAGGAAACAGTGGTATATCTACACAATGGAATACTACTCTGCTATAAAA
>NW_007742208.1:0-1945 GCF_000696425.1 Galeopterus variegatus
TCACATCCTTGGTTAACTTTATTCCTAAGTATTTTATTTTTTGGGTGGCTATTGTAAATGGCTGGCTTTCTTGATTTCTTTTTCTGCATGTTCACTGTTGGAGTTAGAACTGCTACTGATTTTTCTGTGTCGATTTTGTAAAAATGACATTTATTTATGTTTACAGAGGAAAATCTAGGTGCTAGGGGTATTCAGTACTATCAGGTTGGTCTTTGTTTCTAGGCTTTTTTAGTGGACAACTCAAGTTGATTTGACAACAATCATTAACCAATTTTCACTGATGTCCTTGCTGGAGTGGCATATTGTGAGCTTTATGCCTGTTCAGCAAGAAATTAACAAGAACTTATATAAATGGGATTGGGCAAGGCCATTTTAGCCCAGGGAAAGAGCATGAACAAAACCACAATCTGGCAAAGGCAAGAAATCCAATCTGGATAGAGCGGTTTGTACAGGTAGGAAAATGGTGGTTGTTAAGTCTAAAAAGTGTGTTGACAGGGCTGGCTGGTTAGCTCAGTTGGTTAGAGTGCAACCTTACAACACCAAGATCATACGTTTGGATCCCCTTACTGGCCAGCTGCCAAAAAAAAAGTGTGTTGGCATTAGATTGGGAGATGAGAAGTGCCTCATGCTGCCAAGTAGCTGAGCATAGAGCATCATATCATAAATTAAGGANCTCCACTCCAGTAGAGCCACTCTCCTCATTGGCCTGTGCCCTTATGCACCTACAGGTATTCATATATTCTGTTCCGTGTGCCAGGAATGCCTTTCTCTTTAACCGATGCTAACCCTTGCACAAAATTTAAAGTCAAATTAGTTTTAAATTCTCTATGTGGTCTTCTCCAACTTCTTCTCTCCATTCCATTCTCTTTTCTTTTAACTTTTGTGGTACTTGTATCATCAGAACCTCACTGTTTTTGGCATTATTCTCCCTTAACTGATATTTATTCAGTTAATTTTGATGCTTTGCATTCAGGTACAGGATCCTATATTCATCAACTCACTTATTTTTTTTTTTGACCGGTAAGGGGATCACAACTGTTGGCTTGGTGTTGTCTGCACCACGCTCNGGGATCCGAACCCTCGGGTGGGAGCACCGCCGCGCTTCCCAAGCGGTGCACTATCCAGTGCACCACCGGGCCGGCCCCCACACCTTTTTTTAACCCATTCATTTTTCTATATCTATGGCTCCCAGAACTTTTTTTTCTATTATCTAGCTCACAGACCTGCGTGTGGAGGGTTTGTGACCCAATCTGTGCAACAGACTCGAGGGGTCTGTAAGCCCTAGCTTTACAGCACCACACTCTCCCCTCTGTTGGATGTCTTTTAACTCTGTTAATTGTTTCTTTTGCTGTGCAGAAGCTTTTTAGTTTGATATAATCCCATTTGTTTATTTTTCCTTTGGTTGCCTGTGCTTTGGGGGTCATATTCATGAAGTCTGTACCCAATTATACTTCCTGGAGTGTTTCCCCTACATTTTCTTTAAGGAGTTTTATTATTTCAGGGTGTATATTTAATTATTTAATCCATTTTGAGTTGATTTTGGTATATGGTGAGAGGTATGGGTCTAGTTTCATTCTCCTGCATATGAATATCCAGTTTTCCCAGCACCATTTGCTGAAGAGGTAATGTCTTCTCCATTGTGTAGACTTGATGCCTTTGTCAAAGATCAGATGGCTGTAGGTGTATGGGTTGATTTCTGGATTCTTTATTCTATTGCATTGATCCATGTGTCCGTTTTTATGACAGTACCATGCTGTTTTGGTTATTATAGCTTTGTAGTATAGTTTAAAGTCAGGTAGTGTTATGCCTCAGCTTTATTTTTTTTGCTCAGAATTGCTTAGGCTATGTGTGGTCTTTTGTTATTCCATATAAATGTCAGGATAGTTTTTTCCCATTTCTGAGAAAAATGTCATTGGAATTTTGATGGGGATTGCATTGAATTTGT
>NW_007742208.1:3561-5210 GCF_000696425.1 Galeopterus variegatus
ATGAGAAGTGCCTCATGCTGCCAAGTAGCTGAGCATAGAGCATCATATCATAAATTAAGGAATTAAAGAACTGTTAATGGAGCACAAAGAATATAATGGGCAGCAGATGACATGGTATGATAGCAATAGAATAAGACAATCCTGGATTTGAATCTTACCTTTGCCACTTATTGGATAAGCAATAACTTAGCTTTATGAAAGTGATGGTAAACCACATGAAAATAGTTCTTTAAATAAAGCCTAAATGTGTGCTCATCTACCACCACCTTGCTTCCTTTTACCTAGACTTCAAAAGTGCCTGTGGTCACTCTGCTACCAACTTAGCAAAGGGAGATAAAGGGAGGGAAAAATCAGAGTGGAAAGAGACTGCACTCTCTCTAATTATGAATAAAATATCTTACATTTTTAAATTGTGCAACATTGGACCACGTGGACATATTGCTAGAGCTCTGTCACATAAAGGACCTTGAGAATTGTGTCTCACGGAGGATGAGGAAAGTGAGAGAACATGGAATTCTTCCTTGAGTCAGTTTTCATTGGTGAGTGCAGCAGAGACCCTGGAGCATTTGAGGAAGTCTTTGAAAATAGGGAGTGCTGCCTCCTGGAGAAGCAAGGGCAGTTCCACCGGGCTGCTCAGCCCTCTGTTGCCTCTCAGTTTCACAAAAATAAAGAAAAACAAACAAAAAAACCATGAATTNGCCCTCTGTTGCCTCTCAGTTTCACAAAAATAAAGAAAAACAAACAAAAAAACCATGAATTTTCTTAGTTCTAAACCTGTAAGGAGAAAATCTTAGTGAATGTTATTCTGTATGCTAACGCACACAAAAAAGGTTCACTTTAGACCTGATCTTGATAGAATTGTGTTAAGGATGGTTTATCTTTTCTCCTAACTTTTTCTGTAGTTACTGAGCTAAGATGTAAGCTGATCTTTGTGTTGAGAGCTTTGGGGTTCACAGACAAGGTGACCAGAGATATCACCAGAATTTTAGAGCAGGAAGAAACATAGAGACCTTTAATACAACTCCCTAATTTTCCTGTTGAGGATACTAATGCCCCTAAGCAGTTTACAATCTTAGATAAGAAGATTAAAATATAAAACTTGAAATAATTAAACAGTAATATATGAGGGCACAGGATTAAGCACTAGGTTTTTATGGATTGTGTATGCTGTAGGAATCGAAGGAGAGATCCACTGCAGTTGGAGTAAATGGAGAGAGATAAGAGCCTTGACATTTACTGAGTGTATAAAGTGTGCAAGGGGCTTTATTCGTGTGATCTTGGGCCCAATATTTACCCAGGGGATTAAAGAATAGGAGGAAAGTGTTTCACAGAACTGGAAAAGTCCAGGAAAATGCTCAGATGCAGAAAACCACGGCTTGTCTGGAAGATGGTAGTAGGAGAACTGGGAAGCACATTTGGATAAAAAAGAAATAAGTGAGAGTGAGAATGTCATGAGTATGAACATAGATCTCCAGCAAAGGTTAGCAATCATTGGATTGGCAGGTTAAAATTTGTATTTAGAAAGAATAGCTTAGCAGGGATAGACTGCCAGTCAAGATGGCAGAATAGATGGTCCCCAGAGTCACTGTCTCCCACAATTAACCAATTTACAACTATTAAAAAGCAACAACAGCCAAGCTGGGGCCGCT
>NW_007742208.1:5940-9055 GCF_000696425.1 Galeopterus variegatus
TATTAAAAAGCAACAACAGCCAAGCTGGGGCCGCTAGAGCTCAGGGGAAGAGGAGGAGAGAACTGTGGGGTTCATGAAGGCATAAAAAGTTATGATGAGAGAAAGAAAGGACTGCTCCAACCATTTCTAGCCCCAGCCACTTCAAGGCTGGTCCTGGTGAGCACACGGAGCAAGAGCTGGCAAAAGCCCCTATGAAGTTGCTTGGAGGCGGCAGGGGAGAAGAGGGCTTTGGTGGCCCCCAGGCCAGCTAGATCACTAACAGGGTTCCCGTGGACACACATAGGAGCAAGGGGCCACAGATAACTGAAAAAAGGAGCCACTCAGAGGCCAGTGAGTCATTGCAAGGGACTGGCACATGGCCTGTCCTATGGGAAGTGTTTAGAATGTGGGTGGTGGGGGAGACGGGCCCACCGGGGGAACACTGGGGCACAGTAAGGACAGCTGATCTGCCCCCCAGTGAGCACAGGATCACTCAGTGGAGACTGGTCAGGAATATAGAACTGCAGGGAGTGCAGTTTGCTGAAAAAACTTAGGCCCAGACCAGAGTTTCCATACAACTCAGGTGTACCAGACCTCACAAGACCCGGAAGTGCTTACAAGGTCAACAATTAAAACCTGAGTTGCACAAAAAGCCTTCCCAGGGAAACAGCAGCAAAGCAGCAATTTAGCTCAACCACAGGGCTCAAGTGCTGGTCCCCACAGGAAGTTCCCACATTTTAGAAGTAGGCAAAGGACAACAAATTAGTTCCAGTGCAGAGTTTAAGTGGTACTACGGGCCTCAACCACTCCCCCCTCCCCACTTCCTCATCCTCTCACCCTATCCCCATCCCCATTCCTCTCTTCCCCTCCACCCCAACTGCTCCTCAACCAACATCTCAGAATGTAAAAAGAAATAATAATAATAAATTAATTAAAAAAAGAATAGCTCAGCAATTATGAAATCATACTGTAGCCACTGATAATTTCATAGACACCCTTGTCTCCAGAGAGCTTACATCTTAGAGATCATAGAAACAGACTAATTTAACAACTAATGTACATTAAATCAACTTTGAGGATGAGGCATTATGTGCTAATTGCATAAGTGATTTTAAATAAAAGATTTAAATAGTTATACTATAATTAGTGGGCCAAAAAATTCACTGAACACCTATTGCCATTCTAATTTAAATCTTATATAAAAATTCTGTTATGATGGCTCAAAAATATAATCATTGTTATATGCATGAATATTTCCATGCACATTTTAAGAGCAAGTCACAAATACCATATATCTTGAGAATTGTTAGAGATCTTTTTAGATTGTCAGCACCCTGGTATTAGACACTGGCATGCTGATTGGTTATGCTATTTATCTCACAACGCCCCCCCAAAAAACCCCCCAAAATAAAACTTCATACACACACGCATGTTTTTATTATATATGACAATCTGTTGTAGCACACTGTAAATACATGTTTTCCTCGGACTCCAAGGGCTATCCTATGTTCTCAGCCAATGTGAGCTAGCCCATATTTTTCTCTGTTTTATGTTCTGGGACTATGACTGGTGCAATGCTCTTGGCTTACGAGTGTTCTAATACTCAACAAAGAGGATATGTTTTCTAGCTGATGTTAAGAGCTGTTTACTACACAGTGACCTTTCTTTCTGCAATTTATTTTGTGTTCTAGTGCACATGTTTGACTCATAAAGGCTAGCAAAACTGTGCAAGTGATAGAAGTAAACTTGCCCTAAAGGAACAAAGGATACTATCATGAACATTCAGTAGAGGGTAATGACCAAAAGAAATTAGGGACTAGTGGAAATCCTTATGGAGGTCATAAACATTGCTGCAAGCCTAGAGTGATTAGGCAAAATTTGGACAGGCACTTGGAGGAATCTATGGCAAAAGGCATGACATGATTCCAGGGAACTTGGGTGGGTCTTTGCTTATGGTCCACCCTGGGAATACACCTCTGGGGGAAATACGCAGTGTGGTGAGGCTGGGGCTGGAGCTGGAGGAGGGGACGAATTTGAAAGAAGTGCTGAGGCTGTGGGGACAAGCTTGGCACAGCCCAGTGTCCATTCTAACCTCTCCCACTCAATCTTTTTTTTTTTTAAATTTTATTTCCCACCCAATCTTTGTAAAGAAGGAAACGTACCTCCAGGAGCCTCACAATGAGTGTGTTTACAAACCAGAATTGAGTGACAACAGTCCCCTCTCTCCAATAAGAAGAGCTGAGAGGGATGATTTTACAGTATTTCCTCTCATCAAAGTAACGCAGGCTTGTCTCTCGCTTCCTGACACAGAAAATTGCATTTTGTCACCCATTTGTCAGTTCTTACAGATTTTAAGATAATTAAAGAACATTATAGCAGGTGACAGCTGTTGCCGAATGCTGTGTTGCTAGTTCTTCTGCTTGTTGGATGCCCATGAATCTCGGATGATGATAGCTTGGTGCTCCAGGTTTAATTAGCTGGTTGTTTTGAATCTGTCTAGGCTCTCAGGTGTGGGGTTAGCAGGCTTGCAGCTTGTCGAATCTGAGCTGTGTTCATCACTGGCTGGCGGAGCCTGGTCTGACCAATGCATAGAAGAGCCAGCTGAGGGGACCCTGACCCTTATCAGATAAAGGCACCCAAAGAATGAAGATGCAGGTTTCTGGGATGGGTATTAAGAGCATCAAATGCTGATTGATTTCCTGAAGTTCTTGCACCAAACCATGCTTTTGATTTTGAAATTTATTTTCTGATTAAATCTCCTTCAAGGCCATCTCTTCTATTATACACCACGGCAATTATACTCCGTTGGAATTTATTTTCAAGTTAGTTTACCAAAAATTCCCTGATGTTCAAGAGTGAGATCTAAATGGTTTCAACTCTAAACTTTCAATACTATAGAATATTTTTTTCTTTTCTTGGAGGATTTGAATGCCGTTACACTACTTCAGAGAAGCTAAGAACCCTGCTGAAAGCTCCTCGCTTTCTCTTTTCTCTTTTATTATTCCTAGGTGGGAGGGAGTTTTTAATGTGTTTTATTTTTTTTTTTTATTTATTTTTTTTATATATATATATATATTTTTTAATTTTTATTTTGTCAATATACAATGTATATGATTATTATGGCCCTTACCGACAC
>NW_007742208.1:10303-11711 GCF_000696425.1 Galeopterus variegatus
CGTAGTGAAAGTCTTCTGGTTACGGAAACTACTTACAGCCCCTCAGGCCAGATGTGTTCTCCACACCGTTTCTTTCATACCGTCATGCCCTTTCCTTGAGTCCTTTCTCACGTTTATACATTGGGCTAACTCCTGCTCATCCTTGTCACGGAGGCTACCTCTTCTTTGAAGCCTTCTGTGACTCCATCTAGCAGATCTAGGCCCCTTTCTCTTCGGGTCTGCTTCCTCTACTCTTTGCACGCATGTCCATTAAGAATCAAAACCATTTATAGAGCTTGTAGTCTACATTAACACGATTTTATTATTTCATTGTCTTTGGCACAACTTTATCATTCCATGAGACTGTTTCCCAGGAAGATACAAGTTGTAGATTATTTTTCATTCCAAGGACTTACAGAGAGTCCAATCAACTCATTGATCGGAAGAATCACTTGACAGTTTACAGAAGACTCTGAACCCTTTGCCTCAAAATTCTTTCACTACTGTGTCCACCAGTGCTAAACTATTATGTCATGATCCCTACCCAATTTTTTAAAATTTATTTATTTATTTAAGTTTTAATTGGCACATGGTAATTATACATACTCATGGGCTACAATCTGATGTTTTGATACATGTATGTTGTATAATAATCAGGTCAGGGTAGTTAGTATATCAATCATTTCATGCATTTATCATTTTTTTTCTGGTGAAAACATTCAAAGGCCTCTCCTCTTGCTATTATGTAATATAAAAACTTAACTGTTAACCATAGTCACTCCACTATGCAATAGAACACCAGAACTTATTCTTCTTATGTAATTGAAATTTTAATCAAGCATCCACATTGGAAGACCTACCTTAAGCCAAATTTAAAAATCTCAGTAAATATCTTGACTCTGCCCTTCCCTCCCTGGGACATTGCTAAGACTCTGTTGACCTGATGTTCTTCCTTGCCATGGTGAGTGATCGACTCAGCTTTGTTTTATCGACACATGTCCTGGTGATAGCTGGGGGGGACCCTCATTCCACACCATCGTGGCCCATGCTACTTTGTCTTGATTGTGCCTTTCTACTCCTAGTTTATCTTGAACTGTTGAGGATAAGAATTATTTTCTACCCTTCTGTCTATCTTGTCTAATTATTTTTTACCCTTTCTCATGCAGAGCATGAGAAATAAGTATACATCTTTTGGAACAATGTACTTAGTGAAATGGAGAGGAAGCTAACGTCTTGACTTGCAGAAAAACACACTGCTTGATCAGACTTGAACTTGTTTGGTGTTTTCCAAGTCCTCTTCAGTCTGAGTTTTATCAGTCTTCATGTTCTGGTCCCAACCCACCCATCTAACTGTGTTTCCCACGCATTCTCCACTCCAGTAGAGCCACTCTCCTCATTGGCCTGTGCCCTTATGCACCTACAGGTATTC
>NW_007742208.1:12194-17902 GCF_000696425.1 Galeopterus variegatus
TGGCTTGGTGTTGTCTGCACCACGCTCAGCCAGTGAGCGCACCAGCCATCCCTATATAGGATCCAACCCTGCGGCCTTGGTGCTACCAGTGCTGCACTCTCCCAAGTGAACCATGGGGCCGGCCCCATCAACTCACTTATTCGTTCAACTAATGTTTATGGCAACCCACTAGGGCAATGTACTATAATGGGCACTAGGGATTCAGCAGTTATTAAGACAGAGTGACCATATATTTTTATTTATTTACTTATTTGTTAAGTATCACCAAGTTCCTTAACACAGGGCCAAGTAAAACATCAATGCTTGGCTAGTTATTTTGGTTAGCTGGTTCTCCCTCCAGGCCTTCTTCACATTCATCCAAGTATTCATAGAACTACAGAGAAGCTGCTTCAGTATTTCATACCCAGTTTTATTGAATAATCTATCAGTCTTGCTAAAAAGAGACTTACTGTACAAAAACCTAACATCAGTTTGAGCTATTGCTATGAGTGCAGACAAATTTTGATTATCAGGAGTAAGAAACAGTGACAAAATGATGAAATTAAATTGACCTAAACTATATAAAATGATATAGGACCTGAAATGTTGGCTGGTGAGGGGTGGAGAAAGAAGCAGGAAAGGGCAGGGGTAGTTGGTAGGACAAGCTCAAGGCCAAGTTGACTTCAAATAACGCGGCTAAATCTCCACAACATTGTCCATGAGGAAAGGGCTGAAGAGACAGTCTTCTAGCCAGCATTCCGCAGGGCTGCTTTGTTAGGATCTCTAGGTGGTAGAAATACTTGTAGTAAATGGATGGTTCAGAGTTCCCAAGGGTATATCTTCTCTGAAACAGTGTCTGGTGTTACAGGTGCAGATTCTGTCCTCTGGGAGAAGGGGGCAGGCAAAGGTGGGAGGAGGAACTGGCTGGGCCTGTTGTTAGAAATGTATCCACATGACAGCAAGATTAAGGAAGATTCTAGACTCTCCAGTGAAGACAGACTATCATCAGGAAAAGAAGGCACAGCCACATTCTTTAGAAGATACCAATTTGGAGGGAGTGAAAGGAATGCTTTGTAGGCATGTTGCATGGTTAGACCTCTCATAATTGGCTCCATCTCTGGGTGGGGCAGAGGTAGTGCTGCAGGTTGAAGGTTTTTCATAGCCAGGGAGTGCTGAAGGTGACAGGTGGAACTGGAATCAGCTGGCATCGACATTCCGAGCAACAGTTTAGTCCTTTTCCATTTTTTCTCCTTTGACACTACTGGAATAGCTTACATTATTTTGTCTTTCTTCTTCTCATTTGCAAGGTAGAGAAATTAATTAGCTGTGAAGTGACTCAGGGCAGAAACAAAGATCAAATATGAAGGAAAAGCAAGGAGAATAAATACAAACGCATTGAATAGCCAATTCCTGAATGAATGTTCAAGGTAAAAAAAATCACAGGCATTGTTTTGAAAATGAAATGGTGTGCTGACGGAAGATCAGGTGGTTTCACCAGAATTTGGATTAGTTTTCATGTGTGTGTTCCCCTCCCTCAACTTACAAATAGAGCATTTAATTTAGGAAAAAGTAATACACAGTGAAGATCAATATATAATCATTGAAGCAGAAGTTATTGGAGGAAAATAGTGCAAATTGGAGCATTTGAAAGAAAACCTGTATTACAATTCCTCTGTCATTGTATATGAACCTATTAAAATATAATTTGCAACTTTCATCTGCTAGAATATTGCTCCCTCTTTCAAACAGGCACTGGCACCAACTCAGACACATTAACTATGTTCCGAGTAGTGTTAATTTATTTTTTCTCATATCCCCAATTGCCACAGTAAATTCATTTTGATTTAAAAACCCAGAGCACAGATTAATTTTAACAAATAGTTTAAAAGAACTATCTATTGAATCCTAATAAATTGTATTTTTTTCCTGTAGAATACTGCCATATAAAGTTGAATTTTTAAACTTTGCTTCCTATTACTTCTAGCTTTTTCCCTCTTGAACTTTTTCATTCTTGTATCTGAAAGAAGCAATCCCTCCTCAATTTTCTTATTAAGCCTATTTTACCTGTAATTGATCAGAGCACAGTCATCCTAGAAGCAGATTTATTCAGAGGACATAAAATAATCCAGTTACTGAGAAACTAAGTGGATGAATCAGTTCCTAATTCTGATAAACCTTTTGTTTTAACACATGATGGCCATGTCGAATATTTTTTTCTTAAGGTCATTTATTGTCCATATCTGTACTATCTGTTTTCCCCTAAAGAAGTTGGGCTCTGGTGCGGTGACATATAAGGAATTCTTGGACAGACTATGTTCTAGTTACAAAGCAGAAGACTGGTCATTGCAAGCCCTCCTTTCTGCTTTTGGCAGATGGCTGTGGGATCTCAAAAGTAGTAAGGGCTGTTTGTGACTTGATTTCTCTGACTCTTAAAAAGGGTAAAACATGTATCAAAATCTATCTTGTACATACAGAAATTTGTGGATAATATGCAAGAGTTAATTTGATAATTTCTGGAGAAATTGTCTCCAAGTTTTGATGGATATTATATTTTAAATTTTTATGCTATTTTCAGACAATAAAATCTTAAAGTGATCTGTAAGTGGGCTTGAATACTAAGCTTATTTTTATAAGATAAAACCCTCACATATTCTACATTTGCTGTAACTTTAAAAATAAAGCTTGGTTCAAATAAATAATTTTCTGTGGAAAGCATGGAGGAGAAGTTTTTCAAAATGACTATTAAAATAATTTTTACCTTTTTGAATTCTTATAACCATAGCATGACCGTGGTATAAAATGAAAAATAAAATATGGCAAAACCAATAATTATTAGTAATGCTTCCAATAATCAATCCAACAAAAATGTTACTGGTGAAAAAAATTGGCTTAGAAAGTAGGTGCTTTAATATTGATCTTATTGTTCTTGCCATTATTATAGCAACAGAGCATGCATTAAATAATAAATTAAGTGCAGTGTATGCTAGGTGGAGGAGACATACTATAAATGACGTGAAGTGACTCTTCTAGCGCCCTTGGGTCCTAGTCATGGGAAGGCATAATCTAGCTCAAAGTAGGAAGTGCATCCTGGCTTTCAGCTATCAGAGAATAACATGAGCTCTCTTTTGAGTTGGGTAATGCTCTGATATTTTGGAGTGTACAGAAGAGCATGGATCCATACTGGGTCAGTTTAGAATGGACTCATCCATTTGGAATGGAAGTGGATTGAGTGATGTGATGGTTAATTTTATGTGTCAATTTGACTATATTAAGGAATACTTATAAACATGGTAAAGCATTATTTTTGGGTGTGTCTCTGTGGGTGTTTTCAGAGGAGATTAGCATTCGAGCCTGAGTGGACTAGGTGGGGAAGATCCACCCTCAATATGGGTGGACACAATCCAATCTGCTGGGAGCCCAATAGAACAAAAACAGACAAAAAGATGAATATATCTGTGAGTTTGCTGGAGCTGGGCTAAACTCCTCCTCTTCTGTCCTTGGACATCAGAACTATGGGCTCCCCAGCCTTTGGATTCCAGGACTTACACCAGTGGCATTCCTGGGTTCTCAGACTTTTGGTTTCAGACTGAAAATTACACCATTGGCTTCCCTGGTTCTGAAGCTTCCAGACTTGGACTGAGCCACGCAACTAGCATCCAGATTGTAGACAGCTTATTGTAGGACTTCTCGGCCTTCATAACCGAATGAGCTGATTCTCCTAATAAATCCCCTTATATATCTGCAGACATATCTTATTGGCTCAGTCTCTCTGGAGAACCCTAATACAGGTGTTGAAAAAAATCTCCCTTTCAATGTTGATATTCTATGATTCTAGCCTTTTTGAAAAATAATTCATAGATTTGATTCCAATACCTCAGGACTGTATAATCTATAGCAGAACCAGGGGTATGTATATATAAGGTTATTCACCCAGAGAACCTAACACATTTCATCAATGCCTTGGTGGTCATGCTGCCTTTAATAACACTGGTAAGTAAAAAGCAAGACTTGTTCCACCTTGGTCTATTGCTACAGTGCATGTGTATTGTGAATACGGCTACTGTTACTCTAAGTATACCTTGGGGAGGGAAAGACCTGGAAGCTTTGTCTGTGCTGATGAGATGCAGGAAAGGACAGCAAAGGCTTTGACCATGGCACAAATAATAGTCATAAAACCCCTAATCACTCTTTCTTAGTCCTGATTAAACTGAATGCTGATGGGCTGATTAAGGTCCCTTCTAAACTTCCAGGACATCTGTTACCAATAAATGTTAGTGGCTCATAAGCACTACACAGTAATACAAAGAGGAGAATTGAAACTCTTATTTGATGTCTGTGAAGATCAGGTATATTTTATCTTTTAGTTTTGTGCCTCCTACCTCTAAAATATTCTTTTATTCAGTTACCACTATTATTAGTATTATTATTATTATCAGTAGGTCAAGGTCAATAAATTAAAAAAGTTCTACACCTCCCTACATCATGAAGCTGCTAACTGACAGCACTGTAGACTGGCGTGGTGGAGGGAAGATTTTAAAGGAAGGTCGATGTTGTTCAAACTCCATGTCTACCACTTTCTAAATAAGGGATCTTGATAGAATTAATCAGCCCCTTGAGTCTCAGTTTCATCACCTATGAAATAAGGATTCTAAAACATAATTTATGGTGGTGTTATACTGGACATACAGGCAGCAGTAAATAAGTGGTGTAGAATGCAGAATTTGTCTTAGGAAGTTATAGATAATTGAGGGATCTAGTTAAAGAGTTTATGTACTGGTATTACTTCTGTGTTGGACTGGATGTTGCAGTGTGAAGTCAGCAGGGCCAGCTGTTAGGAAGAAAGACGGACAAGAAGTCGGAGAGATCAACTGGTTAGAGTGCAGCCATATAACAAGGTCGTGGGTTCAGATCCCCCTACCAGCCAAAAAAAAAAAAAAAAAAAAAAAGCAGGAGAGAGTAAGCACACACCAGAACCTATAAGGATGAGCTGGAGCTCCTGAGGATGAAATGGAACCCTCATGGGTCTCTGACTCCTTCCAAGCCTCCAACTTCAATAAGGTAGACGCCCAGCAGGGGCAGCCATCACCCTTCATGACAGAGCTCAAGAGACACTTGGCTCAGGAGGCGGAGACACTGAAGTTGCTGTCCACAGTATCTGGAGGAGTTGTGGCCTGTTGCTTCACCTCAAGGTGAGTCAGCAGATTAGTGACAACGTGCATGAGCTGCAATATTGCTTGCAAGTGCCTGCAGCCGTGTACCGGCCTTCTGAGTACAAAAAGAATAAGGTCATAGTTTCACTTCCACCTTCTGAATCTCATGTGAAATGTCTCTTGTGGTCCACATGAGTCTCGAATTGAGCAGGAAAGGGGGATTCTGGCAAATAGTTCCAGTGAGCTAGTTGACATAGAACAAAGCCAGCCTAGTATCAATAAGTATTAAGAATTCCTCCCACAAGTTCCTTTCTCTTAATCATCCAGACCATTCTCATGCCTCGTATGCAGTTGCTGTTCCAATTCCTCATAGTAGTCAGAGCATACACAGTGAAATTCTCTCCTCCTCACCATATCTCTGTGTCTGCAGTTCTCAGCCAAAGTGATTTTGCCCTTCAGGGGACAATTGTTAACGTCTGGCAACACTTGGGGCTGTCATGATGGGGGGAAAGTGCTACTGGCATCTAGAAGGCAGAAAAGTCAGGGATGCTAAATGTCCTGTAATGCACAGAACGACCC
>NW_007742208.1:22265-22496 GCF_000696425.1 Galeopterus variegatus
TGTATTAGCTGGAACCACCACATTGTTCAGGCTGAGCTATTTCTCTGCAGTGTTACTTTCCCCATATTTCTGGTGTTTCATCTTACCAAGTGATTTTTAGGTCTAAATTGTATGCACTCAAGCAATGTGTGCACGTATTTGTATATAGAGCCTTACTGAAGATGCACGGCATCATGAAGTCTGTGTCCAGCCCTATTTGCTGAAGTGTTTCTCCTATGTTTTCTTTAATAA
>NW_007742209.1:0-308 GCF_000696425.1 Galeopterus variegatus
GGGAAAACTAGCCTATCATAATAGAAATCAGATCAGTGGTTACCTGGGGAAGGTAGTTGGGGGGGATTAACTGCATATGGGCACGAGGAAAATCTCTTGATGGGAGTTGTGGTTACAGAGTTGTATGCATTTGTCAAAAGTTGTTGACTAAAACTATGTGAATTTTATTGTTTTTAAAACGTAACTCAAAGTTTACTTTTAAAAAAACACTGGATTGCATTGAATTTATTGATATGAGTACACTTACCAGAAATTTTGCATTTAATATGTTAGCTCAAGCAGCTGAGAAGTGACTCTAAAATATTTTT
>NW_007742209.1:2412-2711 GCF_000696425.1 Galeopterus variegatus
AATAGAATAGAGAACCCAGAAATCAGCCCATACACCTACAGCCATCTGATCTTTGACAAAGTCACCAAATCTACACACTGGGGAGGAGACTGCCTCTTCAACATATGGTTCTGGGAAAACTGGGTATTCATATGTAGGAGAATGAAACTAGACCTGTACCTCTTACCATATACCATAATCAACTGAAAATGGATTAAAGAATTAAATGCACGTCCTGAAACAGTAAAACTCCTTAAAGAAAACATAAGGGAAACACTCCAGGAAGTAGGAGTGGGTACAGACGTTATGAATATGACCCC
>NW_007742209.1:4677-5053 GCF_000696425.1 Galeopterus variegatus
TTATATGATGAATTGTCAGCAATAGCCATCATATTAAAGCAAAATACTATTCTTCCTTGTGTCAAAAAAGAATAAAATTATTTGGCCTTTTGCTTTCCTTTTTCATCTCAAGAACTTTAGGAGTTCACAGATTGGCAGTGTATTTGTTTTGTTATGCAAAATTGAATCTGTGAAATACGTACCTATGGACCTTTTTTGAAGTAAGATTTATACTGGCTCCTAAGTACAGAAGGTTCCTATTCCCTTAAAGGAGAGAATGGAAAAGTTGTAGTTATAGAGAAAAGACCATTCAATTCAGTTTAAGACCTGAATTCATCTTTCTTTTCCTTCCTTCCTTCCTTCCTTCCTTCCTTCCTTCCTTCCTTCCTTCCTTCCT
>NW_007742209.1:7154-7735 GCF_000696425.1 Galeopterus variegatus
TCTAACCATCATAAAAATCTGAAGCTAGTACAGCCATTATGAAAAACATTATTGAGGTTCCTCAAAGAATTAAAAATAAAACTACCATATGATCCAGCAATCCCACTTCTGGGTATAGATCCAAAGAGAATGAAATCAATATGTCGAAGAGATATCTGCACTCCCATGTTTATTGCAGCCTATTCAAAATAGCCAAGATATGTTATCAACTTAAGTGTCCATAAATGGATGAATGGATAAGGAAAATGTTGTAGATATATACAATGGAATACTATTCAGCCTTTAAAAAGAAGAAAATCCTGTCATTTGCAATAACACAGATGAACCTGGTGGGCATTATGCTACATCAAATAAGCCAGGCACAAAAAGACAAATACCACATGATCTTATATGTGGAATCTAAAAAGGTTGATCTCATAGAAGCAGAGCAGAATGGTGGTTACCAGGGGCTGGGGGCAAGAAGTGGAACGAGGAGATGCTGGTCAACGGAGAAAAAAATTCAGTTAGGAGGAACAGATTCAAGAAATCAATTATACAACATGTTGATGATAACAATGTAATAGCATTGTACAATACATTAA
>NW_007742209.1:9661-9888 GCF_000696425.1 Galeopterus variegatus
TCATGGAAAGATTTGTGTTATCTTTTAATTCTATTTTTCCATGAACATTTTGAAGTACCCTCTTCTTTTGAGATGCATTTTCATAACTGTTGCCCAGAGATGTATAATGTGACCATTAGGATTCTGTAGCTCTCCTTTTGGAGACAGGATAAGAGAGTTTTACCCTTTCTTACTCTATTCTGTGATACCTAGGGTATTACTCTGCAAACATTTCCTGGATTCCTTTG
>NW_007742209.1:13235-13457 GCF_000696425.1 Galeopterus variegatus
TCAATTCACTTTTGATTTAAAATAATACAATAAAGTGAAATTGTGATTCGTGATGATTCCTGGGCAAAAGTTTATCTTAAATGGTATTTTTAATTTTTAAGGAAAAATTTAAGATGTAATCAGCAATTATCTTAGTTCAACATTTACATACATGTGTGTGGATAATTTATATGCATGACTCTTTCTTCATCAACTTTAATAAAGATCATAGCCCTGATTTCT
>NW_007742209.1:15546-16462 GCF_000696425.1 Galeopterus variegatus
ATATTTACAAATGTATCTAAATCCTGTAAAGCACCACCTTAAGCACTTTTTATTAAATCTCTGCAAGAGTGTCCTCAGCTTGTAATTCTTTGCCTTTATCTATATTTCAACCCATCCCTCTTGCTCATGACTAAACCTTCACCTTCTTCCTCACAGATAATGCTTCACTAATTTCATATTCTTTCTTCCGTCTTCTACTCTGTACCTCATGCTCAGATCTCTACCATCTTACAAAACTTTCCCTTGACTCCTAGCTGCTCTCCTTCCTCTTACTTTTGCAGTTAAGGTTCTCAGACCATTCTGCTAGTACCTTTCTGTACCTTATCCATTATCACCCCAGGACCGTCTGCGTCCAGCCCATTCTAGTAGCATTGCTCACTAATGACCTCCTAGTTCCCAAATTAAAATGAAATGTTTTCACCAATACAGAGTTTGACATCTCTGTTATACTCGCTGTTAATAACTACTGCCTGAAACGATCTTCTTCCTTGATTTTCACGAGCCCAGCTACTGATGGATTTTTCATGCTTCCTTCAGGCCATTCTTTAGCAGTGTCCTAGGGTTCTACTTCCTTCATCCACACCCCTATGAGTTTGNGGTTGCGATCCGTTGCCGGACACGGAAAAAGACAAAAAAAAAAAATAAATAAATAAATAAAAATAAAAGTTTTCATGATTGCCTACTTTCAAAAGAATAAAGTGAATCTATGAGTTCAGCATAGAGAGCCCTTTTAAATGTGGCCCAGCCTCATCAGGAGCCATTCCTCCCTGGGTTCATCCTTCCTTTGTCTATGGCCACACTGTGAGACTCACCATTCTCAGAATATTTCATCCTTCTCACCTTTTATTCTTTGCACATGCTATTTCACCTGCCTGGGGTCCTTTTCTCCAGTTCTGATGCAATATAAATTCTTTCT
>NW_007742209.1:18435-18876 GCF_000696425.1 Galeopterus variegatus
ATGTCTTTATTAGAAATATTAATGGATCATTAACTGTAAAAATAGTAACTCAATTTGTGCTGAATATTTTTAAAGAAAACATTAAACATAAACAACTATATATCTTTGTGGAGTATATCTGCGAAAACTATCCAAAAATTTGAAATGTATTTTTTTACATGTAGTAAAAATCCTGGTCATTATATAATTGCATGATATTTTTCTTTCCTCCAAATTTTACAATTGGCTTTCAACCTTTTTGAAAGCTGGTGGACTATAAAACATGAAAACAAGGATTTTCAAGGGGTGGGGGTTTAAGGAGAAATTGGTAAAGGGCTACAAAAAAAATATTTACGTTGTGTAATGATATATTTTTTTTTTTAAGTGAAAATTCCTATTTAAAAAAAACATAACCCAATCAAAAAATGGGCAAAGGAGCTGAATAGGCATTTCTCAAAGGAA
>NW_007742209.1:22242-22494 GCF_000696425.1 Galeopterus variegatus
CCGTCTGCGTCCAGCCCATTCTAGTAGCATTGCTCACTAATGACCTCCTAGTTCCCAAATTCAAATGAAATGTTTTCACCAATACAGAGTTTGACATCTCTGTTACACTCGCTGTTAATAACTACTGCCTGAAACGCTCTTCTTCCTTGATTTTCACGAGCCCAGCTACTGATGGATTTTTCATGCTTCCTTTCAGGCCATTCTTTAGCAGTGTCCTAGGGTTCTACTTCCTTCATCCACACCCCTATGAGT
>NW_007742210.1:0-374 GCF_000696425.1 Galeopterus variegatus
AGTTTGTATTGCCCATATCTATAGATAAACGGCAAATAAGTAAACAAATAGAGAAAATATAAGTGACTTTCATTTGTTTGGATAATCATTCTTTATGCAACCACTTACTACATCATTTCAATTTAACAGTTTTTCACTCCATGTATATTTAGTTTATTAAATCCAACAATTTACGTTTTTCAATTAAAAAATGATACTGAATATTTATGATTTAACATAATCAAAGTGCTGTTATTGAAAGGGAAATTACATTTATGTAAAGTATTAAAAACTCCAGTTAGACTTTTTATATACTCTTCTGATGGAGTTTGGGTGTGTTGTCCCCTCCAAAACTCATGTGGAAATTTGATCCCCAATATGGCAGTGTTGGAAAC
>NW_007742210.1:2368-4965 GCF_000696425.1 Galeopterus variegatus
GGAGAAGAGTAGAATCTAATTTTTCATGGTTAGAATAACTACTATAATCTGTCATTGTAGCCATTCAATATTTAATTCATTTTTCTTTTCTAATGAATGATATGTTTATGCTTTTCTCGGAGAGACAACCTCATCTCGTCCAGTTAAGACATTGAGTCTTGAATCTGTGCATCAGGATCTGTACATGAACTGTTGTTTGTTTTATAATTATCTTTAACTAGTGATAATACACAATGCACCAGCTCTAACTGCGCTTCCTTCCCTTGGTTCAGAGATCTATGGACTTTAAATATGAGTTGTTGGTAATGAAATAGACAGTATCAATAATTGAGCAAGGGCAAGATAAGCAAGATAACTGCAGTAAAACACTATTTAAGAAGGATAAAGAATAAGAGACAAACAACAAAAAGTANGGTCCGGGGTCCCTTCCCGCCCTGTGTTGTTGGTCCCCGGTGGCGAGGAACCAACAAAAAATAATGAAACCTAGGATGCCAAATGGGGACAGATAAGCAGACAAATAAATTGATTTATTATAAGTCATATAAAACAGTTTGTGTTTTATTCAGAAGTCAATGGAAAGCTATAGATGGGTTTCAAGCAAGTTGATGTCCACTTGGATGCAAGAAGGAGCAAGGAAAACCTGGCGGCAAAAATTCCTATCATCATGTGCCTGTACTAACCTCTGCGGGAGATGGAAACACCTGGATTAGAGAAGTGTATTTGAAAATGAGGAGAAATGGAAGGATGAATTCCATATACACTTAGGAAGCAGATACAAGATTCTTATTTAAATATGAGGATGAAAAAAAATGAAGGAATCAAGCAAGAAATTTCTTTGTCTTGGGAACACAAGAAGTAACATTGCTCTATATATTGTTTTCTCGGTAACCAGGTATATACACTGGTAGGACCTACTAAAACAGGTGGTGTCACTGGGTAAATGTCTTTTTGTTTAATGCCTAATCCACTGGCTTCAGGAGCCAAAGGAAATTCAGTTAGCTGATTCTACAGATTCCCTCTGTGGTTCCGATTCATATCTCACCACAATGATATGTGATAATATTGCATGACTTATAATTGATCAAAGATTGCCCTCACTTAAAGAGATTAAGCATATCACTCACTGTGACTCAGTATATGACCAAAGAAAGGACCCAAACCCAGATCTTTCTGACTCTAAAGGCTGTGATTTTATCACAGTGCTACATTGTTTTTATGGCTAAACATTTGTCTGATGTTTAGTTGGTTTATGGCTGAAGCAATTAAAAGTCTTGGTACCAACTCTACCCTTTTATTAAAAAAAAAATTATTTTTAGAATATTCATTCTTACAAATCATGATATTAGTTTATTCATTCTTACAAATAGTGATTATGCCCTTTGCCCAACCTATCACTTCCCAAGCCCCCTAGCTAACTGACCTTTGATAAAGGCAGCAAGAACATACTTTGGGAAAAAGACTGCCTCTTCAATGAATGGTGCTGGGAAAACTGGACATCCGTATGTAGAAAAATGAAACTGGACCTGTACCTCTCACCATATACTAAAATCAATGCAAAGTGGATGAAAGACTTAGATATAAGACCTGAAACCATAACATTACTAAAAGAAAACATAGGGGAAACACTCCAGGTAATAGGACTGGGTAAAAACTTTATGAATAAGACCCCAAAAGCACAAGCAACAAAAGAATACATAAATTGGATTATATCAAACTAAAAATCTTCTGCACCGAAAAGAAAACAATCAATAAAGTGGAAAGACAACCTACGGAATGGGAGAAAACATCTGCAAACTATACATCCGACAAGGGATTAATATCCAGAATATACAAAGAATCCAAACACCTATGCAGTAAAAAAACAAATATTGCAATTAAAAAATGGGCAAAGGAGATGAAACCACATTGAGATATCATCTCACCCCAGTTAGACTGGCCATTATTAAAAAGACTGAGAAACAACTGCTGGCAAGGATGTGGGGAAAGGGGAACTCTTCTACTGGGACTGTTGGTGGGACTTAAATTAGCGCAGCCATTGCAGAAAACAGTTCGGAGGTTTCTCAAAATACAGGTAGAGCTAACATAGGATCCAGCTATCCCACTACTGGGTGTATATTCCAAAGGAATGGAATTCATTATGTCGAAGGGATACCTGCACACCCATGTTCATTGCAGCTCTATTTACATTAGCCAAAATATGGAATCAACCTAAGTACCATCTACGGATGACTGCATAAATAAAATGTGGTCTATATACACAATGGAATACTACTCAGCCATAGAAGAGAATGAATTCTGCCATTTGCAGCAAGATGGATGAGTCTGGAGAAAATTATGTTAAGTGGAATAAGCCAGACAAAGAAACAGAAATACTGCATGTTCTCACTCAGAACTGGCTTCTTGGAAGGAAGGGGGGGGAGGGGAGGGCAGATGGGAAGAAGGAAAGAAGGAAGGAATGAAGAAAATAAATAAATAAAAGGCCACAACAATATATTGAATTTTCAAAAGGAGAGAACAAATTTACATTCTATCCCAGAGTTTGTATTGCCCATATCTATAGATAAACGGCAAATAAGTAAACAAATAGAGAAAATATA
>NW_007742210.1:6142-7081 GCF_000696425.1 Galeopterus variegatus
TTATAAATTACCCAGTCTCAGGTATTTCTGTTATAGCAACACAAAACGGACTAAAACATCTACTCTCTTCATATTTATTGAATCCACAATTATTTTCTCTTTAATTTGCTGAATTTTTATTAACAATTTACCAGCTGTGTTTAGTGACAATATTTTTTATTAATTGCCCTTCAGAGAACGCATTTAATTCTAAAAGAACAGATGTTGCTCCATTAATGAAAACCACTCCATCCCTTCAGAGAGAGTGAATAATGTTTGCAAGCCTCAAGAAATGGATTAGGTGAATGCATGTATGTTACTAAATCATTGCTTGAAAAAAAAATTTACTATAATATTTGAGAGATAACTTTTCTTTTTTTTTTCTTTTTTTTTTTTTGGTGTCTAGCCAGTAGGGGAAATCCAAACTGTTGACCTTGGCTGAGCACTAACCAGCTGAGCTAACCAGCCAGCCCAGAAAACACAAAATTTGATAGCCTGTGTTTAAATGACATGATTAAAATGAAAGTAGCAAATTTATTTCAAGTACAAATCATATATTTACGTTGACTTTCAATGTATATTTTTATCATTGTCAAGTTTTATGCCTTAATCTGTACATAACTAAGTTCCAGGTATTTTGCAATATTAGGAATATGAGTACATAATTATTTATTTGTTTTATTGTTTTATTCATAATACTAATAAACAAAATTGAGTTTCTTCTTTAGTAAATATTTATTTATTCCTCTGAGAAAACAGAAGCAATTTAACATACACTCTCCCAAATCTAAAAACTGCCCTGTAATTATTGTCATCTAATTTGCTCTCTCCTTCTATCATAATAAAGGAACTCCCCGATTCAATCTCCATTTATTCATTCATTTAGCAAATATTTAGGGAGTGCATATTATGTCAGGCTTGTTAATACTGTAAATATAGAGTGTACCTACAGAAAAAAAA
>NW_007742210.1:8355-10235 GCF_000696425.1 Galeopterus variegatus
TCTTTACATTGAGGTACCTCCTTATTTATTGCCCAGATTTCCTGGTTCTGTCCTCAGAATGGTTTTCATTTTCCATTTGGTCACATCTGAAGTAGGAATTTAGGAATATTCCCAACTTAGGGCATATGTATGTTGCTTATCGTACTTTCTACACCAAAATTCTGGAGACCGAAGCATCATTTCAAATCTCAAAGTCACAGTTGACTTTAATTCAGGCTGGTAGTTGCTGTAGCAATGGAACTTCCTTAAAATGTAAACATTTTGTTTACTTGTTACAATTTGCTTTCCTGAGCTTCATTTCTTTACTTTGTCAATATCCTGTATTCTATTCTGACCTAATTGTTGGTACTTTGAGATTATCAATTAGGAGGGTAATGAGTAAAGGGCATATGCTTTACTGATTTGAGAAGTGGACACCTTGCTATTTTAAATAAGACGGTATTCAGAAAAGGCCTCAGTATTTGAAACAACATGTGAAGGAGTAATTCAGTACAAAAGAAAAAGTAGCCAATTTAAAGACCTTGACATAGGCAAGTGTGCAAGAATGAGCAAGGAGCCAGTGTCAATTGGTTTGAAATGACATAAATTATTCTGAGTAACTTATCTGACAAATATGTAATTAAATTAGAAACCAATAATATAAATACATATGTGAAGTCCCCAAATATTGGAACTTAACAAGCCACCTTAAATCATACGTGTGAAAGAAAAAAAAAAGACAAGAAAAATTATAAAATATTTTAAATAGTACAAAAATGGGAATTCAGCATAACAAAATCCAGTGGATATAGCCCCAGCAGTGTTGAGAGGGAAACGTATAGTTTAAATGAATATAATTGAAAAGAATAAAGGTTGAAGAATAATTATCAAAAGTCCAACTTAAATAGCAAGGGAATAAAAGGAGATTAAACCAAAAGTAAAAGAAGGAGCATAATAATAAAGTAACAAAGGCAAGAGCAGAAATCAGTGAAATTTAAACAAAATACATAAAGAAAATCAATAAAACCAACTATTATTTTGTTCAAATAAATCAAGAAATTAATGAATATTTAGATAAATCTTTCAATAGAAAGATAGAAGAAACATATTACCAATTAAGAAATGAAGTAGGGGACTGCAATATAATTTTTACAAATAGCAAAAGAATAAGGAGAAAATATTACAAAAAGTTTGCAGTAAGTAACTTGACAATTAGAAAAAGTATTTTTAAGAATCCTTGGAAAACCGATATTAGGAAAGTTGACTAATGAAAAAATGGAACACTTAACTTTATAACTCTTAAAGAAATGGAATCTGTAACAAAACAAACAAAAAATATTCATTCAAGGAAAACTTCTTTGTGTTACATGAAGTTTACATAGTGTTATTAATGAACTCTAACAAACTGAAGAAAAATAATAACATTTCTATAAATAAATCCTTCAAAATTCATTTTATGAGGCCACTATTAACCAGAAAAAAGACACTAAAAATGAAAAACAAATCTAAAACCAGTATTATTCATGAACATAGACATACAATATTCTTAATAAAATATTTGAGTATATATGAATCAATAAACATATATAAACTAATTCATTGTAATCAAGGAGGGGTATCTCAAGAACAAAATTAATTAACATTAAAAATAAATAAAAATAAATCTAGACCTCTACAAAAATTAACTCAAAATTGACCTAACCTAATATAAATGGAAAACTATAAATCTCTTAGCAGATAATAGAGGAGAAAACTTAGATGAATTTAATTATGACAATAAATTTTTAGACACCAAAACAAAGGCAAAATCTATAAAAGAAACAATCGAAAAGCTCAATTTCATTACAACTAAGAACTTCTGTTCTGCAAAAGACACTATCAAGAGAATGAAAAACAAACCA
>NW_007742210.1:11060-11823 GCF_000696425.1 Galeopterus variegatus
CAGATTGGGAGAAAATGCTTACCAAAGACATCTGATACATAACTGTCATCCAAAACATACAAAGAGCACCTAAAACTCAACATTATGAAAATAGCCAACCCAATTTAAAAAGGGGGGAAAGTCCTGAACATACACCTCACTGAAGAATATATATAAGTTGTAAATAAGCATATGAAAAGATGCTCCACTTCATCTGTCATTAGGGAAGTGTAAATTAAAACAACAAGATATCACTACACTCCTGTTAGAATAGCCAAAATTTAAAGCACAGTCAACACCAAATGGTGCTGAAGAGATAGAGCAAAAAGAACTCTCATTAATTGAATGTAGGAATGAAAAATGATAAAGCTACATTGGAAGGCATTTCAGTATTTTTTTAAAAATTAAACATATTCTTACCATATGATGCAGAAGTCATGCTCCTTGGTGTTCAATCAAATGGATTAAAAATGTATACCCATAGAAAAACCAACACATGAATATTGATATCAATTTTATTCATAAATATCAAAGTTTGGAAGTAACCTAGATGTCCTTCAGTAAGTAGATGAATGAATAAATAAACCATGGTACATCTAGACAATGAAATATTATTTAGCACCGAAAGAAAATGAGCTATCAAGCTATCAAGCTATAAAAAGACATGGACGAAACTTAAATGTGTATTACTGTGAAAAAAGTTAATCTGAAAAGGCTACATATTGTATGATTCCAACTATATGATGTTCTGGGAAAGGCAAAACTATGGAGACAAAAGAAAAAA
>NW_007742210.1:12717-14664 GCF_000696425.1 Galeopterus variegatus
AAAACATTGTGGAGAGAAAGAAAAGCTTACAGGGGAAAGTAAAAAGAGAAGATATACCGTGTTCTTGGATTGGAAGACTCAACATTGTTAAAATTGCAACTCTTCTCAAATCATTCTATAGATTCAAAATCTAACCAGGATTTTTTTTTAGACATTGAAAAGCTGATTATAAAATATATATGCCTTTACAATTGTCAAAGTAATATTGAAAAAGAACAAAGTTAAAACACAATTTCAAGACTCTCTATAAAGAGAGTGATTATGGCACATTGTGTTATTTATCTAAGGAACAAAATAGAGAATGTAGAAATATACCTTTAAATATATGAAAAAGTATTTTGATAAATGTCCCGATGTATTCAATGTGTAGAGCTTATTTAAAAAAACAAAACCAAAACACAGTGCTGGAAATCCTGAATATTCATTTAGAAAAGAAATAAACTTAATTCCTACTTCACATCATACATAAAAATTAATACAAAATGAATCATAAACATAGCAAAAAGCTAAAAGTATACATNCACTGAGGGTTGCAGTCCGTTGCCGGACACGAAAAAAGACAAAAAGGAAAAAAAAAAAATTAAAGACTTTACATGATGAAATTTTTCATACATCAGAAATTGTAGGTTAATGTTGTTAATGTTATTAAGACCCTTGACAAAAAAAATCTATAGAAAATGTAATACTAAATGATTAAATATTGAATTACATAAATCCTCAGTCCAGAAAATGTTGACTTTCATCATTTTTACTTAACTTGTATTGGAAATACGAGTCACTGGAGGCAAAGGAAAGGGGAGGGAAGTTAGAATAATATACTTGTTTCCCAATGTTCATTGCAGCACTCTTCACAATAGCCAAGAGCTGGAATCAANAGGAGGTATACGGGAAGTCTCTTTACCTTCTGCTCAATTTTGCTGTAAACCCAGAACTGCTCTCATAAATAAAGACTATTTAAAAAATAAATAAATAACCTAATTCAAATTCAACATGTTAACAGCATAAACAAGAAAACTATATCATAATCACAGGGGATGCAGAAAAAGCATTTTAAAAAATTGGGCCGGCCCGGTGGTGCACTGCTACAGTGCGCCGCTTGGGAGTGCGGTGGCGCTCCCGCCGAGGGTTCGGATCCCACATACAGACCGGTTCCCGCTCACTGGCTGAGCAAGGGGTGGGCACAGCACCGAGGGTTGTGATCCCGTTGCCAGTCCCGGTCCAGTACGGGCGCGACACTGAGTGTTGCAGTCCGTTGCCGGACACGAAAAAAGACAAAAAGGAAAAAAAAAAAAGTAAAGACTTTACATGATGAAATTTTTCATACATCAGAAATTGTAGGTAATGTTGTTAATGTTATTAAGACCCTTGACAAAAAAAATCTATAGAAAATGTAATACTAAATGATTAAATATTGAATTACATAAATCCTCAGTCCAGAAAATGTTGACTTTCATCATTTTTACTTAACTTGTATTGGAAATACGAGTCACTGGAGGCAAGGGAAAGGGGAGGGAAGTTAGAATAAGAAATTAAAAGTATGCTTATTAGAATAGAAAATTAAAACTATCCATATCAATAGATGCATGTTTGCATACATAGAAAATGCTAAGGAATCTGCAAAATACCTACTACAATTAATAAGTGAATTTAGCAGCTTTGCAGGGTTCAAAGTTAGTAGTCAAATTTAGCAGCTTTGCAGGGTTCAAAGTTAGTAGTCAAATTTAGCAGCTTTGCAGGGTTTAAAATCAGTAGTATATAGTATTTCTATATTCTAGCAAAAAAACAAGTGGAAAACAAAAAAAAAATTAAACACCATTTCAGACAGCAAAAATTCATAAAATTCTTAGGTAGATGGGCATGAAAGAATTAACAATAGGCAAACTTACAAAACATTGTGGAGAGAAAGAAAAGCTTACAGGGGAAAGTAAAAAGAGAAGATATACCGTG
>NW_007742210.1:16591-17063 GCF_000696425.1 Galeopterus variegatus
CACAGACATCTCACATGATTCTGACTGAAAAATTGCAGTTTAGCAAACTTTCTGCTCAATGGGTGCCAAAACTGTTGCACCCAGATCAGCTACAGACAATAGCAGCGCTTTTAATAGAAATTTTAGATAATTGGTTCAAGATCCTGAAGCATTTCTCTGAAGAATGGGAGATGAAACATGGCTTCTCCAGTAAAATCCTAAAGACAAAGCACAATCAAAGCCAAGGTTAGCAAGGCATGACTGACTGTGGTCCAGTCAAAGCAAAAAGCAGACCAATCAAGAGCAAAGGCCATAAAAGCAGTTTTTTTGGGGTGCTCAAGACATTCTGCTTGTGACTTTCTGGAGAGCCAAAGAATAATAACATCTGCTTATTATGAAAGTGTTTTGAGAAAACTAGCCAAAGCTTTAGCAGAAAAATGCCCAGAAGAGCTTCATCAGGGAGTCCTTCTTTACCACAACAGTGCTCCTGCTC
>NW_007742210.1:18262-20278 GCF_000696425.1 Galeopterus variegatus
TCCTTTATCTGCCCTTACCAGAAAGTCCCACCTGCAGGGGCCTGTAAAACCTTGCACAAGCAAATTACAGAAATGGAAAAGCTAGTCAGTTAATATTTAAGGGTGGGGGAATGGGTTCAGGTCAATTCAGGTCCACACCACCTTACAGTCCTGATTTGGCTTCTTCTGACTTCTTTTTATCTCCTAATCTTCAAAAATCTTTAAAGGGCACCCATCTTTCTTCAGTAAATAATGTACGAAAGATTGCATTGGCATGATTAAATTCTCAGAACCCTCAGTTTTTTAAGGATGGAGTAAATAGCTGGTATTTATTTACCAATGTATCTTCAACTTTATCAAACTTATGGTAAGAAATCAAGTTTATATTTTGTATTTCTATCTTTCAATTCTATTTTTCCATGAACACTTTGAAATCTTCTCATATATAAAAAATGACTTGTATGTAGAATATGTAGTGATTACAACTCTAATAAAAATAAAAATAATAAATTGGCAAAAAAATCTTGAGCACTCACAAAAATATATAAATATCCAGTAAACACTCAAAATATCTTGTATACAATTGATATTTAAGGAAATTAAACATAAGACTACAGTATGTACCACCCACATTTGAATGGATAAAATTAGTAGGAATGAAAGATTTCAGTGTGAACAGAATACAGTGTGTTTGGAACTCTCATTCAATGCAAGTGGAAATGTAAACTATCACCAACATTTTGCACAACATTTTGACAGTTTCATCTGAAGTTAAGCATATAACTATCATGTGTTCCAGAAACTGTACTTCTTGGAATTTACGTAAGAAAAATATCAGTGTAATTCCATGCAAACCTTATATATGAATGTGCATGGCAGCTTTATTCATAAACATGAAATTGGGAAGAAACATGTATAGCTATCAAGAGCTAAATAGGTTAACAAATTGTGGTATAGGTATGTGAACAAATACTATTCATTCACTAAATGAAACCATCTACTGGTACATATAACAAAATGGATACATGTGGAAAACATGCTTCACAAAGGAAACCAAATGCAAAGAATACATACATAAAACATGATGTAAATATACAAAGAAATATCTACAGTGACAAAAGTGAGATCAATGGTTTCCAAGATCTCATCTTGGAGTATAGGATTGACATGAAGAAATATTTTAGGATGATGAAAATGTTCTGTGTCTTAAATGTGTAGATGGTTATACAGGTGGATTCCTATCATAAAACTCAACTGGTAATAAAATTAAAATGGTTGTATTGTATTTATTTTATATTATAAGTCAATATGTCAATATGGTTGATTTATAAAAGAGAAAAAGATGCATAAAAGAATGAACATTAGAAAAACTGCATTCCCACTATTTCACAGTAGGTACTTCAGCTAATAATATATATATGTATGTGTGTGTGTATCTTTTATATATACATATGTACATATGTGTCTTTTATACGTGTGTGTATAAATATCTCTTGAGGGATGTATGGGTGTGTTAAACAAACACACATATTCATAAATTTGACAGGAGATACTATTGTTATAGGAAGTGATTGTTTTTTCTTTTGTTTTATGTGCCTTATTTTTCTAGGGTTTCCTTTAATGTTTAATCTTCAGGTTTTCTTCTACTTATAGTCAAGGACTAGTCAATGTACATGAAATTTAAACCTAATGTTTTAGGAATCAGTAATCACTGAACAATTCAATAACATAAGCCACCTATTCTCATGCCAAACCAGAAAATATCTTGATGGTATGTTGTTCTACTTAAAAAGAAGTGGTGAAATTATTGTTCTTTATACTACTAAAATGTATTTAATGGTAATATTTCTCTACACTGAAAAGAAGAGTAAAACAACAGAATAAAAGTGAAGACACCACTTAAAAATTGAATTGGAAAATTTTTAGAGATATGTAATTTACTATTCTTACTGCATATATGAAGCAAATAAATTTTTGTGAACTTTCAGGAATTATGAGAGATATAATTACTTATTCAGTAAAGTCCCCCAGAGTAGA
>NW_007742210.1:21307-22490 GCF_000696425.1 Galeopterus variegatus
CAAAAATAATTCATTCACCTGCCAGCTCAAGTAGGGATGTGCTTCACCCAGGAAGTTGAAATTTCATGCATGGCTGTAAAGAAAAGCAGTTTTTAGCCGAATGTTTTTAAAGTCCAACTAAGCTTAGAAATAAAAATTTTTATTGTATCAATGTATTACAATACATTGTATTGTACAAAATGTACAATACATATTACAATTACAATTTCTGCACGGTTAACTTGTAGGTAATATGCAAGTCATTATAAACACATGCACACATAAACATGTATTTGTGTGTGTGTTCATACATATACACATATATTTCCATATATATTTGTTTATAAACATAGATTTATAAACACATATATGCAACAGTTGTAAATTAATACAAGTTACACTCTAGAACAGTGTGGGAAGGATAGTCTTTTCAATAAATTGTGATGAAATAATGTAATAGACACATGAAAAAATCAAGTTATTTGACATCTATGTTATATTATTAAGAACCTGTTTCATCTGATCAGAGATCTCAGTTCAAAAGGCAAAACTACAAGTTTCCCAGTAAATATTATAGAATAGTCTCATAATTTTGTGAAGTGGAATAAAAAGTCTCAAATGGAACACAAATATANATGTCCTCACATTTTTTGTCATCTTCAGTAGGATGATCCATTTAACCAGCTTAGCCATTTGCCACTGCCCTTGGCTCTATGCATAGCTTTAATTCCAATGATTTCTCTCTCCACCAAGAGTAAATGACCACATTAACATCCAAGTCTCTGATAACAAGGAAACTTCTTCTTCTGGGATAACCTGATTAATATATTCATTCCACTTGGGGCCAACTCTATAGAGGGGGCACAGCTGTGAGCTCTAAGGTGTCAGTAATTATAAAAATTGGAGAATCGGTGCACAGGCCTGTCTAAGGGAATCTGAGCAAAACAATGGCATTTGCAATAATGACGCCTGCACACTTAAGGTTTTTAATGTCTACAAAAGGTTAATCACCAGACCATATCTCTTCTCTGATCTCACAATTTTTATATATAGGTGCTTACCTGAAATCTCTTTAAATATACAACCCTGGTACCTCAAACTTACTGTTTGCAATATTGTGCTCTCATTTCTCTTGATAGATGGTTTTCCATTGTTCCTTTTGTAAGTGAAAGGCACGTATATCTATCCACTTGTTCAAAATACA
>NW_007742210.1:28203-28503 GCF_000696425.1 Galeopterus variegatus
CTTCTATGGAAGAAGAAAAACAGATTACATGTTGTACTGTAAACACTAAGTTCCGTTTTGGAATTAAGTTTGATCTGCGTATGAAACATCTAAATGGCGTCACATAGGCAATTAGATACATTAATATAAATATATTAAGGCAATATATTAATGAAATAAATCCAATCTATTTGGTTATGAAATTTTTAAAAGAAACATGCAGTTGATTAGATACAGAAGTGAGAAAATTGATATTTGAATTAAAACATTCTTATTATTTTGTTAGATAAGTAAGATGAAATGATAGAAAAGTATAATGAT
>NW_007742211.1:0-7176 GCF_000696425.1 Galeopterus variegatus
ACTCAGGATCGCGCTGTGTCCCGACACGGGTGCTCCATACCCGCCGCCATTTTCCCTCCAAGAGTACTATTTCTTAAAAGAAAGTTTACAAAGACTATTTGTTCATGCTTGGATCATCATTATTTTTTTTTGTCAGAAAACCCTGTACTCATGTGCAGAATAGAGAATGTATATATATACACACACACACACATATATATATAGTATATGTCTATACCTACATACTCTCTACATACCTACATAGGTATACAAATGTGAATATCTGAAAATGACAGCTAGATTTATAATGAGAGAGAAATCATATGTTAAAAAAATCAATCCACTGATCTAAGATATGGAAGTATTATTTTATATTTGGGTCACACTTCAAAGGAAAATTAAAATTATGTTCTTTTTGAAAGTCATTCCCAATGTTCTTATGGAGAGAAGTTCCTTCTTTCTGTTTCTGGACTCTCGTGAGTACTCAGTTGAGTGGCAGGTGGGAGAGGGGTTGCTGCTGCTAAAGTCCTGTAGTTATGGAAGAGGATGATTGTTCACAGGCCACTGAGAAGGGCAACAAAATCCTTTGTCCCTGGTGCTCCCTGACAAATATGTTGGTAGACTCTGGGGAACAGAGTTTTAATTCATAATTGACCAGTTTGAATTTTACCGTCTGTTTTAGTCCATTTTGTATTGCTATAACAGAAATATCTGAGACTGGGTAATTTATAAAGAAGAGAGGTTTATTTGGCTTACGATTCTGGGACAGCTGCATCTGGCATGGGCCTCAGGCTGCTTCTACTCATGAAGGAAAGTGGCAGGCAGCTGGCAGGTACAAGCAGATCACATGGTGAGAGGAAGCAAGAGAGAGAGAGAAGGTGCCAGGGTTTAAGCAACGAGCTCTCGCGGGAACTAATAGAGCGAGAACTCACTCATTAATCCCCCTCCCCCAGGGAGAGCATTAATCCGTTCAAGAGGGATCCGCCCCCATGACTCAGTTTCCAACACTGCCACATTGGAGATCAAAATTCCACATGAGTTTTGGAGGGGACAACACATCCAAACTCCATCACCATCAAACTTAAGATCCTTGCTAAAATCTTTTTTTAATTAAATTAAATTTGTGTAACATAGTGTAGAAAGTGCTTATGTCATAAGCAATATTCTATACAGTCATCCTGCAGAAAAATTTTTTGGAGAATTCTTGGTAATTTGAGACCAGCAGAGCACCTCCATCTTTTTATTTAAAAAAATAACATTTTATTTTTAATTCCTACAAAACAGTAGTTTAAAACAATTTAATTTTTATATCGAAACAATATGAAGAATGACTATATGGAACATGTTAAATTGACTTTGAATTTAATTGTCTACCAAGTATATTTTACAGAGACTGGAGGTATGAGCATGGGCTCAGGAGTGAGCCTGGGTTTGAACACAGTTTCTGCTCTTTTCTAGCTGTATCACCTTGATGAATTTAATCTCTTTGTGCTTCTGTTTCTGCATCTGTAAAATACGGACAATAACAGTCTTTTCTTATAGGGTTGTTGAGAACATCAAGAGAGATAACTTCTGTAAGCTTGGACTAGAGTAAGCTTCTAGTAAGTATTAGATTTATTGGCTACTATAATTTCTGTGTGATACAAGACTAAAACATAGCTTTAAAGCTCTAAAGAGAAAAAAAGTTGTCTGTGTATGGAGTCGAGTCATCATTCTACCCTGTAATTAACAAAGGATTCTCAGTAGAGGTTGTGCACCCAAAGTTGCATTTGGAACTTTAGATCAGGACGATGGCAGAACTTGAACAGTTGAGGATGGAGTTGCAGATGACTCAGGAATGATGAGCTAAACTCCTAATCTGCCTTTTGCTCAGGAAAAAGCCTGATTAAGATGAAAAGACTCAACAACAGATTCTCCAGCAGAAGAAATGAAGTTAAGACCCTACACTTGTGGTTTTTATTATTCACATAAATGTGCTCATTCATAGAGATTTATAATTAAGAGCTTATACATAGAAGCTTAGATGGAATTTGTACATAGACATAGGATTTTATAGTGATTAAGAGAGGAGCTTGCAGAGTCCTACAGATCTGGGTGTGAGTGCCATGATTACTTTTTCTTTTCCATGTGGTCCTATCCTTTTTAGCTTCAGTTTAGTCATGTAGAGGATTAGGATAATGATAATACCTGCCTCAGTAGGTGGCTGTGATACAAAGGTGATAAGTTGTGTACATTTTATTGTACGAGTATAGTACCTACTATGTAAGAATGGATGAAGAAATGGAGGAGGAAACACTGTTATCAGACAGGCAGCCTGTCTTGCCTTCTCACCAGGCTGTACTCCCTGAATGCTGCTAATAGTCATTCAGCTGAAAAATATTGGGAGAAAGCAGAAAATCTATGAGATAAATATTATTCTCTTCATGTATAGTTATTTTACATAAGTTTGCTGCTCATTAAAATTTCTGTCTTAATAAAATTCCTTAAGGAATCATTTTCAATTTGTAACATTCTTTCTTAAAAGGAAAGTAGTGATTTATTAAAAAATCTGTTATTTCCATCTCAAATACGAGGATACTTCAGAAAGTTTGTGGAAAAATAGAATTAAAAGATAATACAAATATTTCTATGATCTTTTTAAAGAACGCTTGTACATTGATATATTTGTCTATTTTATTTACTCTTAAAAATGATAGGATGAATCTTATCAGCCAGATTTCCTTTGTAGGAAACTTTACAGTATGGCAAATACCTGTTATGTTCCTTATTTAATTATTTTGTACAGATTCTGAAGTTGAAGATATTTCTGGGAAGTGTATAAAACATACAGTCAATAGTATTAATTCCATACAAGTAGAACAGTCTGGTAGTTGGAGACTTATTTCTTGAGTCTATATAACCAAGTAATATAGATAAATTGAGTCAGGAAACAGTATACATAACAATTTGTTCAGCCATATTCAAGCATGTCAGTTGGTTTCAAAACCATTTAAACATATAGTAAATTATTCTAGATTTGTGTATCTAAAAATAAGTAAACCCATGAGGCAATCCTATATGAATATAAAGGTATATGTACATATATACTTATCTAATCTTCAATTTAGGTGTATGTGTTTCTATATATGTGTATATATATCCAAATATATACATATATGTAAAAGTACATGTTGTATTTATTTTATTACTGATTAATTAGAAAATCTATCTGATTTTTGATAAAATTGAAAGTTATGAATTTCTGAGGTGATTTGTAAATCATAAAATATATTTTTCATTGTGTTGAAGCAAGCCATCTGAAATGGAATTCAATGGTAGTTTGCTTCATTGTTGTAAGAAACTAGAAATTCTGGGCCACACGAGGGGCAGGCACTGTGGGCACTTTGCACAGTGTTTGGCTCCGAAACCTGCGTTGGATCCTGCCTGGCTCATTCGGCTTCCCTCCCAGCTTTCCTGATTAGAAAATTGAAGGCCAGCTGCTGCCTGTCATTAGGGAGCTTAGTGAAAGTCAACATGGGGCTGGAAGATGGCTGGGGGCCGCTGGGGCACTGTCCACATTCTGGCTAAAGTGTCACCTAGAGAGGGCGTTGCTAGTGCTGCTTAGGACGTGGTCTGTGATACTCCTGCTCTACAGCAGGCCCAGAGAAGAAATATATCAGTTTCAGAATGTTATGGAATTTTTGATGTATGTCATATCTGGGGACTTTTTGAACAAAGGTCAGAGTATGGGAGTGACTATTCTTTGGTTTCACCTAAGCCTTGTGATGGCTGAAATAAGGGACTTTCTTGTGTCACTCAGAAACTTGAATCAGAGTAGCTCCCTGCCTTTTATTTTTTCCTACAGAGATCCAATCGTGCTCACCCAATACTTTTTATAATATAGTAAGGACTCAAGGGGTAATTTATTTTTTAACCTCCCCTAATGGAGATAATCATCTAAAGCCCTGTAGCCTAACAGTTGTTACTAGTCATTTGGAGCGATATTGTGGTTGGTGCTCCTACATATGTTGTGCTTGTTCACATAAGCTCAATTGCTAAACTTCTAAATTCCTCTAAATGTTTTGGTTGAATAATTTTTTCTGGCAGTTGATTACCTAGGTTGTTTGTATACTGGGTATGCTGAATTTGTCCTACTTTTATTAAACCATTTCATACAGTGTCATATTTTTGTTTAGCAAAACCCATTGAATGAAAAGAAAATGCTGACATTTGAAAGGAAAGCTCAGAGGCATTAGGAAATGCTGGAGGAATTCTACAAGTATCCTTTCTCAGTGGCCTAGACAATTGGGATCTATTTTTTCTTGGGCAGCAGATGGAGGTGGTAAAATCTGAGCTTCTAAATGGCATGAGTCTCAGAGTTAAAGGCTCGGTGCCGTGCCATGCAAACAGCCCTGCTTTTTTCCAGCCTGCAGCAAGGATGGAAGCCAGTTTTCAGAGAAGACTGGGCCTCTCAGAGAAAAGAGAATTCCAAATCACCCTTGGGTATCTAGAAATGATCGTAGTTTAAAAAATAATGGATCTGTTGAAAAGGAATGCTACTGTTACACCAAGGATATTAGCACATTAATTGTGTGTGTATTTTTATCCCTTAGTATTTGAACAATATAAAGCTTATTGTAATACATTTACCTGTTCTCTCTCTCTCTCTCTCTCTCTCTCTCTCTCTCTCTCTCTCTCTCCCCCTCTCCCAAACAGCCAAAGTGTTGATTTTGTTTGTGATTTTTTTTTGAGAAGGAGGATTTATTTTAGGTGGAAGGAAGATAAATGAGTTGTTTATCTCTTGATAATTTGCCAAATGTCTTAATTCTCTTTTCTCAATTTTTCATCTCCTCTCTAATATTGCATGATCCTTCTATCTTCACAATCCTGAGCATATGAGACTCTTATATATACTGGTCCAGCTTCTGTCACATGGTGTCTAGTTAGTATCTTTTTTTGAACAAATTTTACATAATTCATATTTGCTCTCAGTTTCAGCAAGTTGACTTAATGCCAGTGGCTAAAGAAAATCATAAAAGGAAAATCTTACCCTGTCCCCATGCTTGTTGGAACAACAACAAAAAAAGGCACTAAAAACTTTACATCTTTTAGCAGAGAAATTATGGATGTTATTCACACATTTACGATTGTAGGCACTTTAATTATTCCTATTGCACATGGGGGAAGTGGAGGTGGAGAGGAGGTATCCGGTCTGCTATATTAAAAGTATTGTCACAGAGAAAAGAAAATCCACTCAAAATTTTATAATCACCTATCTGTGCTAAGAAAACAGAAAAAATAGCTTAGTCCTCCCTCCAGTGTCTAAATAAATGTGCCCAATTATTTTAACCAGTTTTTTCCACTGACTTGTCAAAAATCCTTGTGTATAATAATGGTCTGCTGGCAGCAAGACTGGACAAAAATAATGTACAGTAACTGATTTTGTTAGCTGAACATCTGGCAGAAGAGCCTGCATGTTTACTTAGAAGGAGTGTTCCCCAACCGGAATAAGTTCACTATTGGGTTTCAGAGCACTAAAGCACCAGATCAGGGTGCTCTGGGCATAAAGCACATAGGTGGCAACAGGCAAGTGAGTCAATAAAGAAAATGAGAAGAGATGAGACACTTTTCACACATGGACTGAAGGTTAGTAACCATTTTTTCCAGAGTCTCCTTACTGGAGTTCAAAATGGAAACCAGACAATATACAGTAGAATAATTGATTTACTTCATATGATTTGCAATTAGCTATTCTTTTTCTTAAATGCAGTTTTACTTTAATATCAGTAAGTAAAAACCCCATTATGAGAAGAAAAGAATTTATTAGGAAAATAAAATACTTGCAAAGTGCTTCTATGATACAAGATTGTACCAATTGGAATGCAGTACTGATTATGTTAAACACTGTCATTTGGCTTGTTTTTTGTCTAACGTGTCTGGCATGTATATCAGTATGTTGGCTGGTTTGGTTTTTTTCATAAATGTGATTTTAACAACAATGAAAAGTTGACAGTGTGTTTTCTTTCACTCCAGTTGATTTCTGTAAGTGAACTATAAGTTACAGATTGTGCCTAGGATCATAAAATGTTGCTGTGAATATTTTTGTTTATTTAATTTTAAAAATCTTGTGGTATCATATATTTTTTGTGGGACATTAACTAAGAAGTTTTGCAAGGAAATGGTCAATTGTACTAAGCACGAGTGGTAAGATGTATTGGCATGATCTCCTTATTTGTATTCCTAAAATTGCAATAGTTAATTCATCATACCTACAAAGATGGATTTCCCAATAGACTGGGATTGCCTTGTGGTAAGAATATATCCCATCACTAAAAAGCATCTGCACAGCAGTGGAAATAATCAAAATCAAAAGGCAACCTATAGATTGGGAGAAAATATTTGCAAATCATACATCTGATAAGAGATAATATCCAAAATATATAAGGAACTTACATGACTCGATAGCAAATAACAATGACAAAATCAACCAAATAAACTGATTAAGAAATGGCGAAAGACCTGAATAGACAGTTTTCCAAAGAGCACATACAAATGGCTAACAGATACATAAAAAAGGTGCTCATCATTAACTAAACATTGGAGAAACGCAGGTCAAAACCACAATGAGTTATCACATTACACCTCTTAAGATGGCTACTATGAAAAGACGAAAGATAACAAGTGTTGGCAATGGTGTGGAGAAAAGGGAGCTCATATACTTGGTGGGAATGTAAATTGGTACAGCCACTAAGTAAAAAAGTATGGAGGTTTCTCAGAAAATTGAAAATAGAAATACCATATGATCCAGCAATTCCTCTTCTGGGTATATACCCAAAGGAAATAAAATTAATACCTCAAAGAGATATCTGCACTCTCATGTTTATTGCAGCATTATTCCTGATAGAAACTAAGTGTCCATCAGTGGATGAATGAATAAAGACATTGTGCATGGGTATGTGTGTATATACATAATATGTATTATGGAATATTATTTAGCCTTAAAAAAGGAGATCTTGCCATTTATGACAACATGGATGAACCTAGAGGACATTATGCTAAGTGAAATAAGCCAGACACAGAAAGACAGATACTGCATAATCTCACTTATATGTGAAATTTTATTTTACTTTATTATTATTATTTTTTAAAATTTTTTATTTATTTTTTCCTTTTTATCTTTTTTACTGACCAGTAACGGGATCGCAACCCTCGGTGTCA
>NW_007742211.1:7601-11478 GCF_000696425.1 Galeopterus variegatus
ATCCGAACCCTCGGCGGGAGTGCCGCTGCGCTCCCAGGCGGCGCACTCTCCAGTGCGCCACCGGGCTGGCCCTATGTGAAATTTTAAAATGTCTGAAAAGGCAGAGAGTAGAAAAGTTGGTTACCAGGGACAGGAAATTGGGGGAAATGGGGAGTCGATCAAAGGATATAAAGTTTTGTTTATCTGGGCTGAATAAATCTAGAGATCTAATGTAAGCATGATGATTATGGTTAATTCAGTATTTTATATTGAAAATTTGCTAAGAGAGTAGATTTTAGGTGTTCTCAGCACACACATGCACAAATAACTATATGAGGAGATGCATATATTAATTAGGTTTATTGTAATCATTTTACTATACGTGAGTGTATGTCAAACATTTCATGGAAGGATTTGTATTATCCTTTAATTCATTTGTATTATCCTTTGATTCTGTTTTCCCATGAAATGTTTGACGTACCCTCACAACATACACACACACACACACATACACACACACATACACACACACACACATAATGTACACCCTAAATATATACAATTTTTATTAAGAAGGATATATCCTACCAATTTTTATTTTCTAGCCCAGTTACTTACATATAGTAGTCATTAAGTGACTATGTTTATTATTTATACTTATTTTTGCCACATCATTAATTGTGCCAAACAAAAGTGTCTTGAAGAAATAAACCATCATATACAAATCAAGTGCATTTGCTTTGATATTTATATGTTTAACTTGAATATTTGTTATATTCACATAGTTCTGATTATCTCTATGACAGATACATTTGTCTCAACAGATAAATAAGAAAGTGGAATTTTTCAATTGTATGAGGGTACTTCAAAAAGTTTATGGAAAAATTGAACTAAAAGGTAGTAGAAATTTTTCCATGAACTTTTTGAATATTCCTCGTATGTCTTAAGTAAGAGGAGACTTACCATAAAGACACTGGAGATTCACTGGATTTATGGTTTTTACTCAGTAGTCTGATCCATTCTGTGAGCAACATGTCATTTCAGTCAGATAACTAGTAGTGACCAAGTGGTTGGGCTCTGGGATCAAGCAAATCTGTGTCCAAATCCCAGCTCCCTCACTTTTCTCACTGTTTGACCGTAGAGAAGAGGCTTGATCTCTCAATCTCTTGCACTCAGTGAAGATAACAATAGTATTCACGGGACAGTTTCTGGGAAGATAAACAAGGCAATGTATTACAAAACCTTAAGCAAGTGCATGATGCATCGTAAGAACCCCCAAAATGGTGGTTCTTGATTATTTAAGCATATGAAATTTACTGGTTTTATTTTTATACAGACACTGATTTGATCAAAGTTTAGCTTTTTACAAATCCATCTTAATATTATATTGGTCAGTATATTGAATCATAAAATTTTACTCTTTAACAGTAAAACAAAAATGTCAATGTAATGCTCTCAGGTTATATAATTCACAGTTTAGATTTCTTAGATATCATGTAAAATTGCATAAAATTTTATTCTTAGATTTACTTCAGATAGTCACATGTTAAACCAGTTTCACAGATTATACAGGACAAATCAGAATATTTTAGCACATCTTTGTATTTTCAAATTGAACATTAGCTAAACAATCTATTCATGAAGCAATCGTTTACTTCCCCACTGCTGTAGGAGGTGCTAGGAATAGAGAATGTAAATGACACTTTCTCAGCTTTCAAGGCACTCAGAGACTAAGACAGAAGAACATTTTAACAGTTAACACAGAGTAACTGATGTAACCGGAGAAGCTTGTATAAAGTACAGAGGTAACAAAGAGGAGGTAATGACTATTGAATGAGTGGCCTCGGGTGGCTTTTTGTGGGGAACAAAGTCATGGTTGTGCTTGAAGGTACCAAGACCTGAAGTAGATTGATGTGTTTGGGCATCCATATGCAGTTTGGCTTTGCCAGAAAGTAAACTGGGATGGAAGGAGGTAAAAGAACATTGTTGGTAAAAGTGAGATCATGAAAGGTCACATAATCAACATTTGAGTACTTCTCTGTGCATCGATTAATTCCATTCTCTGCCAATTCCAGAGAATGGAACCATGAACACTTTAACTCAAAGAAAAATAGGCCCATGAAATCCATTTCCTTTATTCTTCTAACATTGGTGAGTATTTGCTGTGCTCAAGGTAAATGGTGATGTCTATCTAACATGCAGTGTGGAAACCCTGAAGAGCTCTTTCAAGGTGACAATTAGGAAGAATGAAAAGGTAGGGCCTAAAGTAACAATTCCCTTCTTGAACTTGTTTTCTTTTTGATGGGGCAAGTTTGCCACCACCAAGAAGGTATGTTGGTCACTTCTTTTTATTCCCATGTCACTTTGCACTCAGATGGAATGGAGGCCATTCCATTCATTACTATTCGTGTGATATAAAATTACTTGTTTCTATTCCTATCTCCTCCACTAAGCCATGGAGCATTGATATCCCCAGTGCACAGAGCAGTTACTCAATGAATATTCAAGCTCTTTATCTCCTAGGCTTCGTAATTTTCAGTGACATTAAGAAAAATACCACCCTTTTATCAATTGAATAAGATTTGGCTAGCACAGTGAATATGTACATGATTAAACTTTAGAGGAGCTTAAGGTATTCAATTGTGTTTTCAAGGAGGAATTTTAATAGACTTTTATTCAAAATTCATTGAACAAATAATTGGATGTTGGGTACCGCCCTAGGTGCTGAGGATACAAACATGAAAATACATGCTTTCTGGTCTTAAAGAGGTTCCAGTTTCTGCACTCTGATATATGCAAACTGTTGAAATACAGTAAGTAAACAGATGGATGTACAAAGTGCAATAAATTAAAGCAGAACCCAAGTCAACTTGAGATAATCAGAAAGCTTTGATAGAGGAGGTAAAATTTGTCCTGGCACAGATGGAACACATTTGTGAGAAAGGCTCTGAGCATGCCTGGTAACCACTGTATTTCAAGTGTATAACAATTCATGTGAGGTGCTGGTTGGTTAGCCCAGTTGGTTACAGCATGGTGCTAATAACATCAGGTCCAGATTTCAATATCTATATGGACCAGTTGTCAAAATTAAATAAATAAAAATTTGTCACCTTTCTATAAATAGCTTAAAATTAGACAATTATGTAGCCATATATATTTATTGTAGAAAGACCATTCTTTCCAGAATGTTATCTTTTAATATATTTCTATGTGCCTTTTTCAGCTAATTTGTAATTATATTTTACCTATTTTGTCAATGGAAATTCTCATTTCATGATAAAATATTCATTTAAAAAATATACGAGAGAAAGAATATATATCAGAAAGATCACAGGAAAATAAAATTAAAAGATAATAGGAATCTTTCCATGAACTTTTTGAAGACCCTTTGTATAAATGTTGGTCTGTAACATCATTTTAAATGGCTGAATAGTCTTATTTGTATAGATGTATCCAATCTATTAACCATTTCTTTATGGTTGGGAATTACATTTTTTTTCATTACTTATGCCTCAGAACATTGTTATTTTTAATAACTAAACACTTGCTAAATCTTTCAACATACCCTTCATTTTTAGGATAAATATGAAAAAGTGGAATTGTTAGATGACATGCATATATTTGAAGCTTTTTGTAAACAGCCTAATTGTCCTTCAGAAATCTTGCAACAATTTTAAGCATGTCTTTATTTATTTATATACAAAAATTTGCATGTATTTAATGTGTATAATTTGATAATTTTGGACATATGCATGCACCCGTGAAACCATCGCCAAAGTCAAGGTAATAAAAGTTCACCTTTATTTGGTGTACTTACCAGTAAAGTGACTTATAAGAGTAATGCTGATTCCATTTATTGAAATTTAATTTGTGTACCATGAATTTCTCACTAGTCAAA
>NW_007742211.1:11800-15261 GCF_000696425.1 Galeopterus variegatus
CATGTATTTAATGTGTATAATTTGATAATTTTGGACATATGCATGCACCCGTGAAACCATCGCCAAAGTCAAGGTAATAAAAGTTCACCTTTATTTGGTGTACTTACCAGTAAAGTGACTTATAAGAGTAATGCTGATTCCATTTATTGAAATTTAATTTGTGTACCATGAATTTCTCACTAGTCAAAGATAAAAGAAAATTCTGTAGGCTGAAAACTATTCCAAGATAGGATATTTAGGATATTTAATTTTGGGGTTGTGGGTGTGTATGTGTGTGTGTGTGTTCAACTATTTTCAAACAGTTGTTTTTATCATCAGTTATAGTTCTCTCAGCAAGTGTAATTTACAAAATCCCAATATTTTCTTTAAACATATTACTATTATTAAAAGAAGACTCAAAATCAGGTTTTCTTCTCTAATAAGATGTTGTTGGTTACATTTGAGAGATTATACATTTTTACTGTGGCTTAGTTTCCAGTTTATAGGAAGCCAAACACAAACAAAACTGAAGAAATATAGAGCAGGGAGGCACATTAATGATTATCCCATTTTTAGTCCAATCCTCTCACACTGTGAATAGAAAGTCAATTTGCAGAAATATTTATCCATTAGGCCAGTAGAACAGCTTTTTAATTATTAAAGAAGCTTGTCAGATCTTTGAAAAACTACACAACATCACAGATTTTCTTCTCCTTTGTAGCTGTGTTTGCTGTCAGAATATATTTAGAAACACTGATGCTTAAGCAAATGTGTAATACATGTGGTCAAAGTAATGCAGCATAAATGTAAGTTTACCTCAGGGAATGCAAAACTAGAGTTTTGATGTTTGTGCTTAAATATTTAGTACCTGGGCCAGCTCTAGGCAGAATTGGTAAAGCATGTCTTTGGTGTTCTCATTTTCTTTTTATATGTCACTACTACTGATGTACTAGGCCTAGGCCTGTTGTCTAGTACTAACCACACTAACCAACCATGTATGGACACCTCAACTCTCTCTTTTAGTGAAGTTTCCAACCCAGGTTTTTTCTGCTTTCCTTGATTGTCTCTTCTCTCCAACCCATCACTGCCACCTTTAAGTCTTCCCCAAGCTTTATATCCAACCTCAGATGCAAGAATTGTGTAGGACAATGGGATATGGGCTGTTCTAACAGTGGGGAAAAGCCATAATGTAGATGTGGTCTTGAGATCAGACCAGGAGACAAAAGAACTTGGCAGAAACACAATCAGCCAGTGCATGATTGTGGAAGGGGGAAAACACATTATAAAAAAGGGAAAGAGTATGTGCATTGGGATCTATAGGAAAAGCATTAATTTTGGATGGCAGAGCTAGAGAGAAATGTACAGAAACATGGTTAGAGGGAAGCTAGGTCTATCCTAGGATAAGTGGTGAAAGACCTATAGGAAGGGGTGAAGGTCTGGTTTAATACCAATACAAAAGACGTAGGGCTCTGACTTCCAGTATACTTACAGGTATTTTTTACATGTTTTGGGCCTTAAAGTGGTAGGCTTCTGCTGGGCATTCTATAACCATTAGAACTCGATAGATAATCTATGTAATAATTAGCCAGTTTAGAAATGTATCACTACCAGATAATGAAAGGAAATGATAATCCGCCATCCCTGCTGTTCACTCCGATCTCCCTGGACCCTCCTTAGCCTTCTTTGTACTATTTTCTTTTTGAAATTATAACAACAGCTAACCCTTATTTTAGTGCTTACAGAGGCAGTGCCTGTTTTAAGTGATTTACATGTGTTAACTCATTCTCACGAATACCCTATAACGTAGGAATAATTATTATCACATTACAGATGAGGTAACACAGAGAGGGTAAGTGACATGCCCAAGGTCACATAGCTGATGAATGTCAGAGTTAAGATTTGAAACCAGCCATTGTGGCATCAAAGCTCATGTACCTCATGACTGACAGGGTTCTGTGTCAACTAATGATTTTCTCTTTTATAACAAAAAAGAGGAATTATGATGGGGGAATTCCAGGTTGAATATCAGGGAATCTTATGATCATTTTATATTCTCAACTGGCAGAAGGCTTCCTTACATTTATTAAAGCAAACTTTGTAGGCCTGTTCCAACTTTTGAAAGTTTCATTCAGTCATTCAACAAATATTTACTATTTTCTAGTACCTGCCAGGGTGATAGAGATACAAAGGAGAAGAAGAAATTGTTTCTGTCCTTCAGAAATTTAGAGAGTCAGGCATGCAAACAGGTAAATTAAAATATGATTTATTACTGCTGTTACAAAAGTATGAGCAACCTCACATCATTGAGCACAGATAACAGAGCAATAATCCCTACTGGGAGATTTCTAAGAGACTTCACTGGGGATATGACATTTATACTGGGACTTAAGGGTTAAGTAGATATTTTCCTGACCAAAAGGGAAAAAAGCATTTCAACTGAAGAGACCTCATAAGCAAAGACATAGTAACATAAAAAGGCTGAGGTTATTTTAGAAATAATGGGGCTTCTGTGTGGCATGAGTATGTGGTGCATAGAGAGGAGTGGTAAGCGAGAAGGACTTCAAAGATCTGTCTATGTTGAGCTAAGGGGTTTGGGTAATATTTGGCTTATAGTGGGAAATTTCAGAAGTTTTGGTGCAAAACAGTCAAAAGATGTGTTTGATAGGAAGGTTACACTGTAGACTATTGAGAATGAATTGCAGTGTGAGGGGCATCAGTTATGAGACTTAGAAAATTCCAAGTCAGAGGTTTTGGCAGCTAAAACTCAAGCAGCATCCATGCAACTGGTGAAGAGGACTTGAATTTGATAGATTTTCCTTGGGTAGAATGGACAAGATTTGCTAAATGATTAAAGGTAGGGGATGAGATATAGTGAAGAGCAGTGCATTTGAAGTTTCTAGTCTGTGAGATGTGTATTATTTAGGATAGTGGTTTACCTGCTGTACCAAAGATCCAGTTTAAATTGTTCATTCAAACAAGGCAGAAGTTTGTTTCTCTTTCAGCCAAACACTCTAGGTTTAACAATCTGGGGATAGTCTGGGGTTTTGCAGTGTTGCAGATACAAATATATTTTTTTGTGTTGCCCTCCTTTCCCTTAGGGTGAAACCCTGATCCATCTGGTTCAAGAGGTCTCATCACCAAGATTGTCAGCTCCACAGAAAATCAATTAGGAAGGGGCAGAAGCGAGAAGAAACATGATCGGGTAGTCTGCTCACATTCTATTGGCCACAGCTTAGTAAGGAAGTCTGGGAAGTGTAGTTTCTATTCTGGGTGGCCACGTACCCACCTGAATGTGGCAGATTCAATTAGTAAAGGAAGAGAGGGAGAACGAGTGGTGAGGTAGCAGTTCAGCTACCAAGTGTCTGACCACACTCGTAGAGATGTGAGATGGAGGAGGCGGAACAGACTTAGGGAGGCCGTGAAATATAATGGATTCCATTTTGCATATATTAAGTTTTAGTGTCTCGAAGACCATTTGATGG
>NW_007742211.1:15403-19814 GCF_000696425.1 Galeopterus variegatus
ACAATTTGCAGACTTGTCAAATGAACTGAGGAGGACATAACAGTGAAGACTGAAGACTGAAAGCAGAATCTAAAAAAATCATTGGGAGGACTTGATAGGAGATAGGAGCAGAAACCAGTCAGAAATGTTGCAAATAGAGTAGAGGGGGAGATGAGTGGAGAAATAGGGAAGAATAAATGTTAGGATTCTCCTTCTAAGTTGTGGGCCCCATTTCACCGTTCATATAGCAGCAGTCTGCACCTTCATTGCATAGATTACCATGTCCATAAAAGTGAATCCATTCTGCAGCCTCCTGCCTATCAGAAAATAGCTTCCAAATTTCCCAAAGGTCTAGTCACAGTAGCCTTTAAACATGGCCTTGATCTGCTGCTTGCTCTATTCACAGGAAGCAAAGACCAATGCAACAGGGAAAATCCAAGAAATTTTGAAGTTCTTTGTCCTCAATTCAGAGAATGGAATGATGCACTCTCCATCAATTTCTTGCAATAATTCACCATGTAGCCTCTCCAGAGTCAACACTGGTGAAGAGTGTACTCATGTTACCTTGATACCACCTTCTGTTATGCTTCCTTTTATTTATAATTATTAAGAAAATGGTAGAAACAATTCTGGACTTCAGATGCTGTATGTGTTGGTTTTCCAGGATGGTTGACTGTAGAATTGACTCAAAGGCGCTTGTCCTTTGGTTCACCTGTATGCACAACAATTCATGCTCACAACTATGTGGAAACTAAGAAGGAGTGAGTGTTGAGAAATAGCATGTGCTGAAGAGAGGTCAAGGAAAGTGAGAACTGAAAAGGCATGGGGTAAGAAATTAAAGAACTGTTTGGTGGTTGCCATGGAGGGCTGAGCATACACTGGCAAGTAGAAGCCAGGGGATCATAACTTGTGGAGTAATGCACATTGATATGTGAATTAATGAAAATTGAACAAGTGAAGACAGAAATGTAGACTCGGCTTCCAGAGACTTTGGTGAGGAGTTGGATGGATGGTCATGATGAAGGGAAAGAGAGACAGATCTGTAATGAATTGTATTTTTCCTCCTTTTCTCCTTCTCCCTCCCCTTCCTCTCTCCTTTCATTTCTTCCACGTGGGAGGCTTAAAAGTATTTATAGGCTGAGAAGAAGCCAATATAATGGGAGTTGCTTAAAGCACAGGAGGCAGATATTTAATGTGTGGAGGAACTTCTTCTGAAAGAGTCCGTAGGGTGTAAGAGTCTGTATTGGACAGAGAAGTGTCCAGGCCCAGATGGAGTCAGAAACCACCAGTTGTACAACCAGTTTGCATAGACAATTTTCTTCAACAACATTTTCAATTACAAGCATTCAGGACAGACAGGATACTTCCTTCTCCAGAGCAAAGGAGTCAGTGGATGTAGCAGAAGGATGAGAAAGTAAATCAAGAATGCTGAAGAATTGATCAGAAACTCCAGACTGGCTAGGAAAGGAAGTGCAGTGTGGAATGAAAATGTAGAAGAGAAAAAGAGGGATTAGCATTCTCAGAAAGATGGAGAACACTTGAAATTATACCTACAGATACTATAATAAAACTATGAACAGAGGTGCTGATATAGAACCTAGAAGAGTGCCTGGCACAGAGTAGCCACAAATAAATATTCTTTAAGTATTTGGCTCTTTGTTCCCTCTAGGAAGTATAAATTTATTCTTATGTAGGTTTTGTTTGTTTTGGGGGGGAGGGTGCATTTTAGGAAAAATAGCTCTCTAGAATGCAGTTGTGATTAAAATTAGTCACTGGGTTGTATGTTGTTTTTTTCTTTGACATTGCTTCCTTTGAGTAGCTACAAGGCTGCTTAGCTTGTGCTGATATAGTCCTCAGTTCATTTCTGTTTCTTGTGCCCTTATTTAGATAGCCAGGTTTAAACTTTGTATATAAACAGTGCTTGTTGGTAAATTTCCAACTAGCTTGGGGATGTTTAGGCAGCATATTAAGAATATTTATTCACTGTCTGCCACAGAACTGTACTCTTATATTAACAGTACACTGTTGGCAGAAATAAACTTGTTCCTTGAGCTCTAAACTTAAATAAAGGCTTTTTAAACAGTATTTCAGGTGATGCGTTTAAAAACAAATGGAATACTGTGAAATGGTTGTTTGCTTTAGGAGTTGACCTCATATTGCCGTTGTTCGTTCAACACTTATTGAGAGCCTAGTATTTAAATCAAACTTAAATTATGAAGGATGGACTGAGGGTTCAATACCAAGGGGACAGGAGAAATGGAGCGTATCTTGACTAATGATGAATCTTTTCAGATGAAGTTCAATATTCTATGCTGTAGAAATCTACCTTAGCTACAGCAAATTTAAATAATATGATTATGAGATAAATAGAAATCATATAAGGCAAACTACTATGCAATCATTTATTCAGTCATGTCATTAAAGCTTCTGTACTCTGTGTCCTTATCTGTAAAATGGGAATAATCATCCCATCAAGAAAGTTATAAGAATAAAATCAATAGCACTTGCTATATGGTAATTACCTTTAACTACCTATAAATATTTCTCTTCACACTAGAAGATTCAATTAATTATCATACTCCTTTTACACTACAAGGTTCAATTAATTATCTTTATATTCCTTTTCTCTCCCCCCCCTCTTTACACTAGAAGATTCAATTAATTATAATTATTCCTTTTCTGTTTTTCTTTTGGTGGCTGGTCAACATGGGGATCCAAACCCAAGACCTGTATTCTCTTTTCAAGGACTAAATGCCAGGGAACAAAGTTCCAAAACACTTGGTTGTATTTGTATGAATCTAAGTAAGTGGAGTAGAAAAATAGTTCTTTATTTCAGCACATTAATTTGTATTGGGATTTATTTAACCTGTTCATTTTGTCTGCTAAGATTAAAGATAATTTGTGTTGGGAATTCTTTAACTTGTTCATTTTATTCTCTAAGATTAAAGACATAATCTTCTTCTAGAGGTGAGTGCATGAATAATCGTACTTCCCGCATCTCTGATTATAGTAAAAGTACATTCTAGAAGAATGATAATAACTGGCATTTGTCTTGAATTCTTCATAATCTTTGACTTGCCTTCATATTCTTTATTGCATGTTATTCTACAGGGAACATTTCGCTCATACAGGAAAATATCTTAACATCCAAATGCTGTTTTACTTCCTTAGCTTTTTAAAAGAAAGTTTATTTTTGCTTCAGTGAATTTGTTGAGTTTCAGGTCCCCAGAGATTCCCTGTGAAAAACCCCACAGGTAAAATGAGTTACTTGGTAGTGGCTTAAGAGTTAATACTTCGTTTTTGTCCATTGGAATGTCTTTATCATGACCCACAATAAATGACAATTGGTTTCAGGAATGAGTTGGTGATTTCAAGGGTCCCAAAGATGTTGAGAATACTAATATTTAGCATTTAGGTCACAGGCATTTCACACTGAATGCAAAGGAACTGGCCATGCTGTTAACATGTGAATGGTTATACATAAAATAATGATGCGGGTTAACCTAATTTTTAATGTTTTTAAACTATTTTTTATTGGGTTGGGCGTCCTCTTTTGTAATCTTCCATTATCCTCTGTTTACCACTTTTTGTTCATATCACACTATATTGTTTTATTTTGTTTAATTGTTTTACTTTTCTGATAGATTTTGAGTAACTTCAGACGCAGAAATTTTTTCATTCTTGTTGCAGTCCTAGAACCAGTCACATAGTATGAGCTCAATAAATATTTGTTGAATTCATGAGTTATACATATATTCGTATGTCAGTTGAAGGAAAAGGAAAATCCCTTGCAAAAAAAATCTCTGGAACAATAAAGGATTTGACTCAATAATATAGGCTCAATTTGATCAGAACTCCCACTGTATCTCTCTGCAGTTCATTTAGCTTTTTAAGTCAAAACTTCACCCTCGTGCTGGTTTCTCTTAAGGGAGTGAAATGTCTGCAACATGTGCCCTCACATAGTTAGGACAAGCAAAATGGTCTATTTCCCATACTACTGGGGACAGTTCTAAAAATCACTCTAGCTAGACTCTTTTAGGTCACAAGCCATCCTTGAACCAATACCTGTGGTCAAGCATAGAATATGCTAATTGGCTTTGCCAGGGTTATGTGTTCTACCCCTGAAAACGGACTGGATTCAGAAATACAGATGAATGCAAGGAATGAGTAAAAAATTTTTCACTGCATTTAATGACTGGAATTCTAGTCTTTAGTGCATTTTAACAAAGTGTATGGAAATTAAAATACAGTTTTCAAAGTTTTTCTTAAAGACATCTGAAATATATTGCCCTTTAACAGTCAAAAATAGTTTCACACACAGGTTAACATAAGCATATTTAATCTATTAGTAATAATTCTGGCTGCACACAGTTAGCTAAAGCCCAAGACTTATCTTAGTGAAAGTTATATTGGGCAATTACCTTCATGCTGC
>NW_007742211.1:21364-22490 GCF_000696425.1 Galeopterus variegatus
GGGAAAAGGTAGTTAGACTACAATGATGTGAAAGTGTTTGCTTAACACTTCTTTTTTTTTTCCCTGAGAAACTCATATTAAAACTTAAATATTGACATAAAAAGAAAAAGATTTAATAAAAAAGGAAACTGTGGTAAGACTTTCAAAGGGAATGGAACCATTCAAAATTGCTTTTCTGATGTCAGGTTTCTAGTGACTTTCAAACAAGTAGATAATAAAGGAAGACACTTTATGGGTGTGTCACTGCATTTATATTACTTTCATAAAATCCATAAAATGAAATCCAAGATATGGACATACTGTAATGTTATTCAAATAGTCTTCTTCTTAAATAGATCCAGGAAATGAGGAAAGATGGTGCAATATTATTGTTCCCATATTTGTTGTTGTAAACAACAAAATCCTTGTCTTTTGTGAACTGTCAGCTTATATTGTTCTGCCAAAAGCCTTCTAAAGCAAGTCCTTATTAGAATTAATCACAAGTGTCATTTGAGACAGTATTATCCTTTCTGTGTAATTTAAGCAGACTGTCATATCCTATAGGCAAAATATTTGCTTTGTTTGAGATATGGAGTTGGGCCATAACAAGATGCTAATAAGAGAAAGAGGATCATTTGGCCTTGCTGAGTCTCAAAGTGCTAAGCAGATGAGGTCACACCCTCTTCTGTGTAGTAAACATATTTGCTAGGTCTATGCTCTGATTTTTCTAGGCTGGTAGCAGCATTTCCCCAGTCACATAGACCCAAGGATTCCAGAATACACTGGGAATTATGTTTCTTTCTCTCCATCTAATTATTTGTCAAGTCTGATTGACTTGATCCTCCCTTTGAAATCTTGGCTATATCTTTTTCTGGCCTGCAGTGTGATATAGAAGAAATATCCCTGGACTGGGAGTCACAAAGTCTGGCATTAGTTTGACTCTTTATCCAGTCATTTTTATGACCTCAGTTAAGGCACCTAACATCTCTTGGCCTGTTTCCCTACCTTTAAGTTCCTGCCAGAACAAATTCTGTGATCCCCCTGAAAACATTCTACCTGTCCTTTTGATATATCAATCTTGAAGGCAGTAATAACCTTTTTTGTGGTGCCTCTATCTGAATTTCTGTCTCCTAAGACAGGACTGCTG
>NW_007742212.1:0-477 GCF_000696425.1 Galeopterus variegatus
CTATGATCATTCCTGCCCTTATAATAGCTCACCAACCAATTGAACTATTGGCTCAAGAATATACCCTAAACACAAAGATCAAGTAACAAATGGATATAGTATTGGATAATAAACATCTACCTCTCCTGAGACAAATGGATATAGTATTGGATAATAAACATCTACGTCTCCTGAACTCCTAAGGTACCCAAGCTGGAACATGGCTTTTTTGTGGTCCCTTTCTATGTACATAGGTTAATGATAGTCAGCAAGGCTCAGGAATACTTCTTCCTTAAGTAGTTTCTGAAGTTATAATAAACATGAATTGTTATCTACAAGCCGTAGATTTGTAATCCTAGAACCACTGAACAGATCATCTAACAATATCACTCTCTCTCTTTTTTTTATTGTAACATAGCTGATTGTACATATCTGCATGGTACAGAGTTGAATATCAATACCTGTGTGCAATATGTGATGCTCCAATCAGGATAATTT
>NW_007742212.1:3890-11017 GCF_000696425.1 Galeopterus variegatus
TGCGTGATGCCGTCTCCTGGGGAAAGACCACTGCTTAGGGAGCCATGAGTGTGTAGATGAACCCCAAGATGTGGTCTCAGGCACCCTGTCCAGTTTTGATGGGGGGCATGCGTGGTTGAATGCAGCCTAATGTTTGCCTGGAATCATCCTCGTTTGTCCCTTTAAGGACTTTGAGGATTAGTTAGGGATCTGCTGCTCTGCTGGTAGAAGTGACTGGCACCAGAGACTCAGGTGAGATCACCTGGGAAATAAATGTATGTAGAGAAAGAAAAAAATTCAAGGAAGGCTGCTCCAAATTTCAGAGGTTGAGTAGAAAAAAAGAAATTTAAGAGTGAAATGAAAGGCCAGTGAGGTAAGAGGAAAATTAGGTGAGGAGGGTGACACACTCTTGGTGAGAGAAAAGTGTTTCAGAAAGTAGGAGGTGATCAATAATACCAGATGTTGCTACGAGGTTCAGTACGATGAAGGCACATGTGTGTGCATTGGATTTGGCATCGTGGAGGCGTTGCAGAACCAGGAGAGGTCCGTCCTCTGCTGCCTGAATGACTAAGAAGTCTCTCATGCCAAAGTGTGCAGTGTTAAAGAACAGCCTTTATACTTGGATGGCCAAAGGAGCATGACGGCGGCCAAAGGGGCTTAAAGACCTTGTGCTCCTCGACTGCTTAAAATCACAAGCATGTACAGAGCAAAACCATGAGTGGGTTCCAGGAGTCGTGTGGGAATCCGATTGGTCAGTAGTGAGGTCAGCGTAGTTATTTCTGGCATCCTGACTAAGGTTCTCCTTGGCTCCTTTGAGTCTGGAGGTGTAGACTTCAAAGCAGGCTTGTAGTTGTTTGTCATCTGCAAAGACAACTCAAGGACAAGGGTTACAGACGTTATTTTAATCATAAGACATACATTTAAGCAACAAGCATCCCTACCTTCAGATCAAGTCTTAGCCTGAGGAATTATATGTTTAATCAGCTCTACTCTTATCTTATTATTAACTGAATTTGTTACTCCCAGGAATCCAGCCAGTCCTGATTGGTCAAGCAGATTTTTCTTTTGCTATTTCCCCATGTTCCCAGCTGAGGCCTGTTTTGGCTGAGGTTAGGGGAGTAGCCAAGGGAAATCAGGGTCTGTGCCCCAGTTTCAGAGGTTGTTGGTGACCTTGAGAAGAACATGGAGGCGTCAGAAGATTGATTGGAGTGGTTGAAAGAGATTAGGAGGTAAGAAAGTGGAGACAGGAAATATAGTTACTCTGTTTGAAGGGTTTCCCTACATAATCACATGCGGCCATTCCTTACAATAAACACCTGCATGTATGTACGTATGTATCATCTACCTATATCTCCTATTGGTTCTGTTTCTCTGGAGACCCCTGAATCATACTCTCCTTTGACAGGTGAGCATAAGTAGGAGGCTCGATCTTACAGTAAGCCACACAGAAGTCTCTGCAGCACCTTGTGAGATTTCCCATTGTTCCAGGCTCCTCCAAGACCCCCAGTAGTGGTCTATTGACCCTCATTCTGTTTCTCTTCTGTCATCCATGCATGGGATGATGCTCCCCTCACTAGACACAGTGGGAGGGGAAAGTTTGTGTGTGTGTATTTTTAAACTAGTTTGTTTCTTTAACCTTCCCAAGACTTGTGTAGTAGTTTAAATAGCATTGCCAAATAGAGCTTTCTGCAGTGTTGGAAATGTTCTATAATTGGTGCTGTCTGATATGGTTGTCACTAGCCACATGTGGCTACTGAACACTTGAAATGTAGCCAGTGCAACGGAGAAATGGAATTTTTAACTTTTTAAAATTTTAATTTAAAATTTAAATTAAACCACGTGTAGCTGTATTGAACAACACAAGGCTGAAAGCATGGTTTCTGGAATCTGATTCTTGTCAGCAGTTTGATCTTGGGTAAGTCCTGTAATTGCTTTAGGCCTAATTTTCCTCATTTGTTGGATAGGGATAGTTACGTACCTACTCATAGGCTCGATTTGGGGATTAAGTGATATAATATATGTAGAACACAAAGCTTGCTTTATGAAACGTGCTTAATGACTCTTAGCTGCCATGAGTAGTCATTGTATAAATTATAGTGGTCTCAATCCATGTTATTAGCAGGAGTGTCTCATTTTTTTCTGGAAATTACCTGCTCTAAGTATTTCTGGGTTCTCTTTGATGCATGCTGTAGCCAGGAATTAATGCTCTTTGATGCTTCCTTGCCACCACCTTGCTGATGGGGCTGGAGGCAGGAAGTTAGAGAATGTTTTTCAGTGAGCTGGCTCACCTGTAGGTCTGAGGCTTTGTTTGCTTCCACAAATTAATGCTCTTTGATGCTTCCTTGCCACCACCTTGCTGATGGGGCTGGAGGCAGGAAGTTTAGAGAATGTTTTTCAGTGAGCTGGCTCACCTGTAGGTCTGAGGCTTTGTTTGCTTCCACGGTTCCATCTGACTCTGGTGTAGACTTTGCCCATGTGTCTGAGGTGAGAAAAATGCCATGATACCCCTCGATGTTATGCTCAATAAGAAGATTCCCCAAACAATAGTATTAGGACTCTAAATGAGTGCTTTAATAGAAAAGCTCTTTCACTTTCTTCAAGGCACCCATATACAGGTGACTTGTGACAAGTTCTGGCATGGGCCACACACTGGGCCCATGCTAGTACTGCCCACTGATTGTGAAACTTGCTTGTCCAGACCTTGACCACCACAATGAATTTCTAGCTGGAACACCCTGTGTTCTGTCTTCACCTTGATGCCTGGGCATCACTTTGGGTAAGCCCTGTGACTGTCAATGGAGAGAATCTGGGTCCCAGGCTTTTTACTCCCAGGAGACTTTTTATTCCTAAAAAATTCAGAGCAAACTGGGTGAGCGGGAGGACTACCTAACTTCATGTGGCAGCATCTGAAGCCCACGTACACTGGCTCTATTGGGAAAGATAAAGAGACTCAGACCCTTCACACCCCCCAGCATTTGACCTTTCTTAACGTAGTCTGAAAATCCTAGCCCCATTTTTTTGTGATTCCTTCCATAAGCAAAAGTCACCAAAATATATGACCTCACAGTAAATTCTTCTTTTCTTAATTTACAGTTTTACGGATATCTGAAGAGATTTCAAGGCAGCCCTAGGGGTCACGTTTGTTTTGCAGGACAATTGTGAACTATTGAATATGAACTCCTTGTGCCAGTAGATGGAATTCTGTCTGTCCAGAAGAAAGAGGTGTACATGTTTCAAGCAATATCTTAGAAAGTGGTGGTGTGTGTGCTTCCGACTACTGTTTTGAGACTTTTCCTGCCAAATGCTTATTGAACAAAGAAATGATCAGTTCTTATTTTGTATAGAAGGACAAAAATTCAATCCTTGTGGTATGCCAAAGAGAGAAGCATTCTGAAACTGCGTATTATTTTTTTAACATGATGAATATATGATAAGAATGAGTCACTGACTCATTAAGCCTGTGGGTTATGTGTCCATAACACATACACTGCTTTAAACTCTACTTCAACGATAGCATAAGAAATTCAAGAAAATCCTGCTTGTAAAAGAGCCATAGTAATACAAAAATGAAGTATTGAAGGAACTATGGTATAAAACATTCTTCCGTAACTTGTTTGCTTTTGTTAATGATGCCATAATTTTTGGCTTGATTTCTTTTGAAATTCCTTTATGTATTTTGATGTTTTAATTTCATGTGTAGTATTTTCAATTCTTGGGTACATGGCAAAGCAGGAAGATTTTATGAATAAAAGTCAATATTACTGTTTCGAGGGAAAAGAACCATTATTAAAATTTAAAAATATTGTTTAACCAAGAAGTGCCTTTAATCGTAGAGGAATATACGGTCAAAGCCAGAATATGGGTAGTAGAATATTTCATACTATAAAACTACTGAAAACTGGAGATTAATTAGTTGTGATTAATTGACATAACATTCAGAAAATCTTAGCCCTTTATGTGGAACAACAGTGTTCACTGTATTTCAAAGACACTGTTTGGTCTTCAATGTTATAATTATCAAGCAGTCTCAAAAGCAAAGTTGGCAATATCAATTTTGCCCATTATTTTCATAGGATATAGGGCTCCACATGAGTAAATTTTCTAGAGGAGTCAACACTAATATTTCAAACACTAATATTTTCAATAAGATTGTAAGCTCCTTGAGGACAGGGACCAAGAGTTATTTATTTGAATTATATCTCTCAGTGCAATTACTACAGTATTAAGCACAGGTACTTAAAATATGCCTTTTGACTCTGTGACATACTTTTACATTATCTTTCACAGTTTCATTAAAAGTGGTAGGGTGGGGTGGAAATAATCCTAGATGCACACTCTGATATAATTATTTGTTTGTATGTTTTCATCCTCTCCTAGATGGTAAGCTTTTGGTTCAGTTCATTTCTGTATCCTTGGCAACCATCACAGGGACAGCTCGGTGGCCCTCAGTGTTGAATGTCTTGACCTGAACTGCTTTGAAGTTGGATTCTCTGAGTGTGTGTCTTCACTTTGCCAATTATTAGGTGAATGACTTTCTGTCAGTTATTTTACTTGAGTCTCAGTTTCCTCATCTGTAAAGTGGGGAAACTAACACAAAATTATTATGAGAGTCACACGAAGTGATTCATACGTGTGCACCCAGCCCTGTGTCTGGTTTATACCAGGCACACAATACATGTCCTTTCCCTTTCCTTCCCTTGTTCCTTTGCAGGGCAGATATTCTTTTCCCTCATTTTCTGGATGATGAAATCAAGATATAGAAAAGGTACGTGACTTACCAAAGTTCACTCAGGCAACAAGTGTTTCTTTGTTGTAGACTCAGTAGAAAGCACTAGGTTTGGTCCTATGTAAGGTTCAAAGTTGAATGTAGTGAAGTCACTGCCTTAATCTACAAGTGGTAGGAATAAAAAGACACAGATGCAAAGGATTATAATCCAGTGCAGTGCATAATAAGAGCCTCCTGATTGGCATAGTTAAAGGGCTAAAGGAATTTAAGAAGTGGGAGGGGTTACTTCTAGAAGGCAGCATGTTTGGGCAGGAGTAATGAGCCCCTCTGCCATCATAGTGTTATAGAGTCTCAGGGGCCTTGACGACTGCTCATTCTCAAGTTCTTCTATTACTGCTACTTTATTCCTTGTTTTACGTACTGTTATTATAGGAAAACACCTGGATGTGGATTCAAAGACAAAGCTCTTTATAAAAGCAGTTGTGCAATGATTTCTGCTGCTTTGTTCCTTTCTATAACAGCTGTCCTGGAAAGTATTGCATTTGTTTCCGACATTTAATTAGTCACTAATGACCAATACAAACTATAAATGTGTTCACTGCTTTATTGTTGATGATTCAGGTCAATGGAGGATGCTGAATCCTCCAACAAGCATGTGTTATGGGAAGACGGATGCGTCCAGTTCAACAGAACGGCCAGGAGCAAACAGTTTGGGGATGGCCAGGTTCCTAAGCGTGGGGATACTCCACTGCCAGACACCTCACCACCAAGTTCAGCCTTCCTCTTGCAGCAGGCCTTTCTTTCTGTTCTCTTCTTACTTCTTCTCCCTCCCCCTGCCCCACCTTTTATTCCTTTTTATTTCTTGTGTTCCTACCCAAGGAAAGTACACAAAAGAAACAGAAATGGTGATTTCTCCCCAGGTTGAACTGACGATAAACCTAGAAAGATAAAACCTGAAACATGGGATAATATGTGACTATAGATAAGGGCAGGGTGAGGTGGCCCAGCCTTTATACTTAAGGGTGGAGAGAATTCACAGAAAGTGAGGGATCCATTTGGGGTGGGGTTTGCCAGGAAAGTGTCTGGAAGCCAGTTTGCTTGCTTTCTTTCCTGCCTGCTGCAGTGCAAGCTACTTCAGCTTCTAGTCATTGGATTCCATATGCACTTCGTTCTTTATCCACATCGGCATATCTACATATTTTGGGGCTTGCTTTTTTAGCATTCAATCCAAGTTGACTGATGCCTGGTTTTCTCATCTCACTTCCCAATATTTATCCAGAGTTCAAACCAGAGGTCACTTTGTGATAAACATGACCATTTTATCCTCCATGTCTCCTTACATTGGTGTGACCATGGCTTCCAGTGATGTACAGTAAAGTGCAGCTGACGGTGATATTAAAAGGATTTGTTTTGACCATGGTTTAATTCCATACTCCAAGTTAAAACTTCCCGTTGGCCAAATATTGCCAGGGGAATCCTCAGGAGAGCATGGGGATGGAAACAATATTCCCTGAGCACATACTGGGGACTGTGCTATGCGTTGTAGACAAATCCACGCAGCGCTGCCCACAGTGGTTCCGCTTACAGATGGAGGAACTGGGATTCACAGAGATAAGTCAATTGCTTAAGATCATACAATTAATACCTGACGGAGCTAGGATTCTAACCTCCATCTCCCTTGCCCTCAAATCTATACCTTTCCTACTACACTGAAAACCTTCCATAAAATAAGGCTTGTGAAGGATTCTCAGCCTTGTGGGAAGAACTGGAGTCAAGAGGTCCTGGGTGTTCTGGAATGCTGTGGAAATGGAGTGATATGTGTGAGCACAGAGGCCAGGGGAAAGGGGATGGAAAGTGTGTAAAAGTTGTTTTTCTATCATGAGTTTTAGAAGCTCTGTAGTAATGGTGGGCTTCCAGCCTGCCCACTTATTCACAGCTACTTCAGAGAGGGTACCAGTGTGGTCTCTATGAAGTCTACGTGGTGCCATCCACCTTGTGAACCCAGAACCAATGTCCCCCCGAACATCACAGGGCAGAGACCAGCCATCTGGTTCAGTCTCATTCACTACTATAGTGTCTTTTCCCCTCAAGAATCTCATTGCATTTTTTTGTTTATTTATTTATTATTATTGCTGTTGTGGAGCAGGATGTGGGGGGAGAGGGTCAGTGCTGGCCCATGGCTGGCTCCTTTGCTCACCCCCCACCCCTGGGTCATTGCTGGGCTGGATGTGGATGCTGGCAGGAGTTGGGGGGTGGGGCATGGCTGAGGCCTGAGGCCCCTCACCCTGGCCCACGAGCCTGGGGGGTTTCTGGCGGTGGCTGGGTCATTGCTAGGCTGGATCTCACTGCATTTTTTTGACATCCTGCCTTGGACAATGTGCTTATTCCTTCTATGATATTGCTTTCATAACTTTGACTATAG
>NW_007742212.1:11600-13781 GCF_000696425.1 Galeopterus variegatus
CCATGGCTGGCTCCTTTGCTCACCCCCCACCCCTGGGTCATTGCTGGGCTGGATGTGGATGCTGGCAGGAGTTGGGGGGTGGGGCATGGCTGAGGCCTGAGGCCCCTCACCCTGGCCCACGAGCCTGGGGGGTTTCTGGCGGTGGCTGGGTCATTGCTAGGCTGGATCTCACTGCATTTTTTTGACATCCTGCCTTGGACAATGTGCTTATTCCTTCTATGATATTGCTTTCATAACTTTGACTATAGAGGGAAATACATAGTAATCTTGGTTCTTTTCCTTTATAAAGCTTTGGGTTCCTTATGTAAGTTGCACACCCCATTTCCAGAAACATCCACACTCATTTTTCAATGGTACGAGAGAGGGGTGGCTTGCCTCCATTTGCTAAATCTTGGAGATTGCTCTCTAATTCTCTAAAAATTTGATCTCTGTTAAATCTCAGAACCAGATGTAACCCAAAACATGTCCTTTTCTGAACAAGATGACAGTACTCTCTAGGGCCAGGGTGTCTCTCAAGCCCAGCTCCAATCTTGTATCTCCTAACTTGCCCCTCCTGTGGTCACCCATGAATCAAAGCTGATCGGAGGACAAAGAAAGTGAGCAGTAACAAAGACCATTTAGAGCAAGATACAGACATATAGGAGGGGAAGAGAGGGATATGTGAATAGGGTAAGAAAGTGAGAGAGTGACCTCTCATTACAGAAGAGTTTTGATTTTGAGGCAGCTTTTTCCTTGTGGCAGGGACAGATTGAAGCTAATGAATCTTAAGCTTCAGGTCTATCACTTGCATGGAACTATTCCAAAGCCCCGAGAGAGGCTCTAGAAATTTTAATTTATAATTTTTCACTTTTTTCCTTAAAAGGGGATTCCCTTACTCCAAACTGTGTACTTCAGGCTCCACAAAACCTATATCCACTCCTGCTTTGACCAGTCTTTTTAGAATGGTTCTTGTTAACACAGATACCAATCATAGCTTAGCCAGTCAAGAAATAAGACTGAATTGGCTTGGAAACCCATGGCTAAAGGGGCTGTCTAGTGGAAAACGGCAAGCAGTAGCTTCTGGAAGCCCACTTTGTTTGGACCAGAGATACTAAATAAGTTCTATCACATGAGACCACCCCAATCAAGTGGTAGTGGCTGTGTTGAGAAGGATTCTGAAGTCAGCTCCAGGCACAGGAGAGTCATTAACAGTTAGTGATAGCCACCATGGACACTGGTCTCAGACAAGCCCTTATTTGGATTTGGACTCCATATCTCTGACCCAAGAGGGAAGCTGCAATATTACAATTGTGTCTGGGAAAAATTAAGCTCAAAGGATTGTCTTTTTCTTTGGTAAGTGTCTTTCAGAAAACACAAAGCAATTATTTTTATCTGGCTTCATAAATTATGCAGTGTTGAGACACCTGGTGAAGAAAGATTCTTCATAGGACACACACTGAAACAGATTAATGACCCTTCCCTCAATGCAGAGCTGGACACTGAGCTGAACCCAAAGGGGGCTGGATTCCCATGCCTCTGAACACTTTCTGTCTCTGCCATGGGTTTGGTGGGTCACACAAAGCCTTAGTGACCATTCTCCGCATGTAGAGTGAGTATGTCAAATGCTATATTCTGAGTTTAGCACATTCTTGGTGTTCAAAGAATCAAAAATTGTGTTTTATTAAACAGTTAATAGGTGACAGTGGATTTATACCATATACTTTTTCTAAATGGTGTGCTTTATGGGCTGAATTGTGTCCCCTCCCAAAATTTATATGTTGAAGTCCTAATTGCCAGTACCTCAGAATGTGACTGTATTTAGAGATAGAGGATTTAAAGAGGTAGTTAAGTTAAAATGAGATCATTAGGGTGGTCTCTAATCCAATATGACTGGTGTCCTTATAAAGAGGGAAAATTTAGAGATAGATACACACACACAGAGTACTCCATGTGAAGAGACACAAGGAGAAGAAGGCCATCGATAAGCCAAGGAGAAAAGAGGAAATTTGGGCACAAACGCATGTAGAGGGAGAATGTTATGTGAACACGAGCCTGGCCATCTACAAGGCAAAGAGAGAGGCCTCAAAAGAAACCAGTCCTGCTGACACCTTGATCTCAGATTTCCAGCCTGCAGAACTGTGAGAAAATAAATTTCTGGTGTTTAAGTCACCCAGTCAGTGGTATTTTGTTACAGCAGTCCTA
>NW_007742212.1:13851-18594 GCF_000696425.1 Galeopterus variegatus
TTTGGGCACAAACGCATGTAGAGGGAGAATGTTATGTGAACACGAGCCTGGCCATCTACAAGGCAAAGAGAGAGGCCTCAAAAGAAACCAGTCCTGCTGACACCTTGATCTCAGATTTCCAGCCTGCAGAACTGTCAGAAAATAAATTTCTGGTGTTTAAGTCACCCAGTCAGTGGTATTTTGTTACAGCAGTCCTAATGAATGAATACACTATGTTTGCAACATTCCTTTGGAAATTTGTTCTTATGCATATACTGTGAAGTTTTGCATATTTTCTGTTTTGTCTCATGTTTATTAAAAAGTTCTTGCCTCATTTTTCATTTTTCCAGGTTTTTTTTTTTTTCTTTCCTTCTTTCTTTTAGCCTTCAGGTTCTGGTCAGAACACTTAACAGTGGTGATTTTTGCTATAATCCAGCCTGATTTGATGATATTTGTATTTAAATTGCCAGCAAGATTTATTGAGAAGCCAGTGAAAAGGGAGGACAACTTAAATTAACTTCCCTGAAATGCACAGGAGGATGTAAATAACCCGTGGTGTGAAAATCTGGTTAACAGTCTTGTCAGTCCAGAAAAATGTTGCTGGAGAGAGAACAGCAGGGAAGGCCTTAAAGTACAGATTTATCATGGAGGAGAGTGTTTTAGCTTGGTTGAGTTTAGAAATATGTTTATTTCAGAAACACGGTGATTTATTTCAATAATTATTTGGTGTTTGTCATAATCAGCTGTAGAGTCAGCAAATGATGTGTACTTTGGTCCTCGAAGGCTGGGATCACAGGGAAAAAACCATGTCCTGATTAGTTATAATTTCATTAGCCTGAGTTCATTTGTAATCTACTTTTAGGAGAAGAAATTATAATAATAACAAAAACCCACATAAAGTATTTTTAAAAAGTTAATATATCTAGAGTATGTTCTGTGATTCCGTATACATTGAGCTCATCTAATGTATTACATCTTTGTCCAAACATCTATTTAATAGGTTAGAATTAAGATTCTGTGGTAATGCAAATCTTCAGTCATCAAAAATTGAGTTAATTTAATTTTTCTCACTCTTGACATTTATGAAGGCAGAGAAGTGAGCTGATTTTGTGTAAGAAAGAGTTTCTATAGCAAGAGTTTCTATAAACAAATAAAAATTCTTATTTAATTGTCACCTAAGCAGAAACTCCAATGAATAAACCTCAGCCCTTAAAAAGAGAGGAATTGCCCTGGTTCTAGTTTCGTTAGCAATAAACCTTTAATACCACCCTCCCACATGTTAATTTTGACTTTTTGGTTCTTAAAATTTCATCATTCCTTTATTAAAAACAACAAATATTTAAACAGAGACTTTCCCAAGAAAATATGACTCTCAATCCCCTGAACTACAGGGTGAGAAGTCATCTGCAGGGGTCTCTGCACCATGGACGCTGCAACCCTCTGGTCTGAGCCTCCAGCCTCCTTGCCTGGACCACTATAATAGCTTCCTACAGAGTCTCGGGCTTTCCCCTTGATTCTCTGTCGTCTGTGCTCAACATTACAGCCAAGTGATAATTTAAGATGTATGTGTCATTTCATGGTTCTCCTTAGTTCAAACCCCCCATGTCTTTCCATCTTTTTCAGAGTAAAAGCCAAAGTCCTGAGGATGTCCTGCTGGGCCCTCCACGTCTGCCCCTTACCTTGCTGGCTGAACGCACCCCCCACCCATCCCTGAGATGGTTCTACTCCAGCCGCACTGACCTCCTTGCTGCTCCTCAGTCCTGCCAGGCCTTCTCCTTCTGTCTGGAATCTTCCTTCTGTGGTTATTTATATGGCTCCCTCCCACACAACTTTTGGATTTTTGCTCAAATGTCATCCTCTCGTCGAGACCCACTACCTCTCTAGCCCTGTTTTCAATTTTTCTTCCTTGATTTTCTTCTCCATCACTCTCATCACCATGTGATTTACTCTCTACTTATTTGTTTATTGTCCTTTCTCCACTAGGATGTAAACTCCATGAAGGCAGGGATTTTAGTTTATTTTTTTCACCAACTAGAATCCTGTTTGGCCCACAGTAGGATTGATAAATATTGGTTTAATGAATGAATGACTGATGAGGACTTTCCCCCATAACTTATTTACCTATTAACAAAGTAGCCAGCAAGAGAACTCAGAAAGAAGCTAAACAAAATTCTGATGATGGGTTAGATCTCTTAATGAAACAGATAGAAAAGAAGGAAATAGCAAACCATTCTAATCCCATTTTGAATTCTGTGGATTTGACAATAATGTACAAGGGTCAGAAGAGTTACACTGATATCTCTGTAGTCATGTTTCTTTCTCTATATTGAGACCATGAAAGAAACAAGTAGGTTATACAACATTGTCTTTCAAAGTAATGATGTTTCTTTCTCCTTTTTAGTTTGTTTGCTAATCATATATGTTATAAAAATTAATGACAGTACACTTGGAGATAGGCCATTTTCCAGAGATTGGAACGTAAAAACCCACTGATGCCTTCGTTGTTGTTATTGCTGTTGAATGGATTTTTAAATGAGGAAGAAGTTTAATGACTTGAGTTCTGTTATCTTAGTCATCTGCTGATTACAGCTGTTCCCAGGAAGTAGATTAGAATATAATTTTTTCCTTTCTTCTGCAATCAAAACCCGATATAAAAATAGCCATTGCTAATTTGCGGATGATGATTTCAGCATTTCACCATTTGGGCTTCCAATTATTTATAGTCTTACAGAAGAGCACGTGCTTATCTGCTCATTGACAAAGGTAAGTAAAACATGTAACCAGTGGAAAATGACGGGGTGAAAATTTACATATTCTCTCAAAAAGTAGGTAACCTACTTTTTCGGTGATGACAACTTTTATAATAGTTGTTGGGTACCAAAATGTATGATTCCTCCCTCAGTTAGCGATATAGAGTTTCCTCGCAATGTATATTCTTGATCCCTCTGCTCCCAAACTGATGTGCATGCATCAAAAGCCCGTCTGGGAGAAGTAATATTTAAAGACATCTAAGGCCCACAAGCATGTTTAATCAATTATTTCAAAAAAAGGAAATCTGAGGAAAGGATAGGGGAAAGCAGTGAGTATTTGTGCATTAATAATATTTTGTCCTTAACACAAAGTACGATTTCTTGCAAATTGTGTTTCCCCTTTTGCTATGGCCGTTGAAGCCTAAATCATGTTTATTAATAATAGTAGAACTAAATTAGCACTTAAGGCTAGCATATTTGGTTCCTCTAGAGAGTCATAGATTTGCTTTTCCATTTACGTTTTAATTGCATTATTGTGTATGTGTGTGATGAGCATCTTCACATCCTTTGTAAAAGGCGTGGATTATAAAAAAATAGAATCTTATTTCTGCCCCAATGGCTTCTTTGCACATTTTTTATTTTCTTCATATCCCAATTCCAGCAGCCTGATAAAAAATTTCAGATAACAAAAAATGGAAAATTTGCTGTGTTTGGAGTGCATTATGGTCTAGGCCTGTGTAACTAGTAGAGGTCTTTTATTAACTGGGTTATTATGTTAAATTACTGAATTGGAAAGATTGTTGAAATAACCAAATTGAAATTCTTGTAGTCTAGAGAAGATTATTAAAACATACAAATGAAACAATATTAGAAAATTGCAGTGTGGCTATAATTGTGTGTTCTCATATCTGTGAATAAAAGCATGGAATGCTCGAATATGAGCTCAAGGGGGTCATATGTTTTGGTCACTTTGTCCCCAGTGTCTAGAATATAGTACAGACTGAATGAACATTTGTTGAATGACTAGTGAATGAATATAATTTACCATATAAGATGTGTATATAAATTGTGCATATGGAATCTCAGTTGCATTTGTAAGTGGGATTGGGGCTAAATGATGAATGAGGGAAGAAGTAATGCTGAGGCTCCTCTGCAGAATGCACCTAGTTACCATTTTTGGTGCCCTTCGTTCCTTTGGTCTAGATTTCCACTTGACATCATTTTTCTCCTGCCTGCAAAATTTCCCTTAATATTTCTTATAGAGAAAGTATGCTGCTGATAAATTATTTCAGCATTTGTTATGTCTGAAAAAGTCTTTATTTCTCCTTTATTTTTGAAAAATATTTTTACTGAGTATAGAATTATAAATTGATAGATTTTTAAAAAGTACTGTAAGAATGTTGCTCCATTGTCTCTTTTTTTTCTTTTTCTTTTTTTTGTTTATGAAAAGGAGTCTGCTGTAATTCTTATTCTTGTTTCATGTGTCTTTTTTCACTGGCTTCTTTTTAAGGTTTTCTGTTTATCACTGGTTTTAAGAAATTTGATAATAATGTGATGTTGTAGTTTTATTTACGTTTCTTGCACTAGAAGTTTGTTGAGCTTCTTGGCTCTGTAGTTTTGGTTTTTTATCAAATTTGGAAAATGTCAGCAACTACTTCTTCAGCATATTTTGGTCCCTCACCCCTCCTTTGGCACTCTGTTTGCTTAGGTTTCAGGCTGCTTAAAGTTATCCTACTGTTCACCAGTGCACTGATAATTTTTTTCCCAGTATTTTTTCTCTGAGGTTTATTTTGGATAATTTATTGCTAGGTTTTCAAGCTTACTAATTATTACTTCTGCAGTGTATAATGAGCTATAAATCCTTTCCAGTATATTTTTCATCTCATGCATTATCTTTTTTATCTCTAAAAGTTTCATTTCAGTCCTTTTATATCTTCCAAGTTACTGCTTAACATTAATCATACAATTTCCTCTAACTTCTTGAACATGTGCAATATGGTTTTAATAGCTGTTC
>NW_007742212.1:19061-22484 GCF_000696425.1 Galeopterus variegatus
ATTAATCATACAATTTCCTCTAACTTCTTGAACATGTGCAATATGGTTTTAATAGCTGTTCTAATGTCTTTGTCTAATAATTCTATCATCTGTATCATTCCTGGGTTGCAATGGATTCATTTTTCTCAAAATGGGTCATATTTTCCTGTTTATTTGCATTCCTGGTGTTACGGGTTGAATTGTGTCTCCTCCCACCCAAAATCATATGAACAGAATGTGACTTTTTTTGATTTCCAGATTCACGAGGCTCAGAGATCACCAAATTCAATCCAAAAAGGTCCTCTCTGAGACACATTGTAGTCAAACTGTCAAAAGTCAAAGACAAAGAGAGAATCCTAAAAATAGCAGGAGAAAAGCATCAAGTCACCTGTTAGGGAGTCCCCATCAGACTAACAGCAGACTTCTCAGCAGAAACCTTACAGGCCAGAAGAGAATGGGATAATATATTAAAAATACTAAAAGAAGAAAAAACCCCTGCCAGCCAAGAATACTCTATACAACAAGATTATCCTTCGTAAATGAAGGGGAAATAGTGTATTTCCTAGATAAACAAAAGCTGCAGGAGTTCCCCACTACATGATCAGTTCTACAAGAAGTCTTTAAAGGAATCCTGTACCTGGAACCCAAAAAGCTATTATCACCACCGTGAATACACGAGGAAGAACAAACACCATTAGTAGAGCAGATATGCAAATGAAAAAGAGAAAGAAACTATACCATACCACCTCAAAAAACCAATGAACATGGAAGACAAGCAATAAAAGGGAAAGGAAGGAACAAAAGATAACTAAGTCAACCATATGAAAAGCAATTAAATGTCAGGAATAAGACAACACATTTCAATAACAACCCTAAATGTAAATGGATTAAATTCCCCACTCAAAATACACAGTCTAACTGATTGGATTAAAAAGCTAGACCCAACTATATGCTATCTACAAGAGACACCTCACCTGTAAAGACACACCCAGACTAATAGTGAGGGATGGAAAAAGATATACCATGCAAATGGAAGCCCCCCAAAAGCAGGAATAGTTATTTTTATATCAGATAAAATAAACTTTAAACCAAAAATCATAAAAGAGACAAAGAAGGCCATTATATAATGATAAAGGGATCTATCCAGCAAGAAGACATAACAATCATAAATACAAACGCAGCCAACACTGGAGCATCCATATATATAAAGTAAATGCTATTAGATGTAAACAAAGAGATAGACCCCAACACAATAATAGTTGGAGACCTGATCATGCCTCTCTCAACAGTAGGAAGATCATCTAGGCAACAAATCAACAGAGAAACCCAGGATTTGTACTACACTGTAGACCAATTGGACTTGGCAGGTATTTATGGATCATTTCATCCAACAACTACATAATGCACATTCTTCTCATCAGCACATGGAACATTCTCCAGGATAGACCACATGTTAGGTCACAAATCAAGTCTCAACAAATTTTTAAAAATTGAAATCATTTCAAGCACCTATCAGACCACAATGGATTAAAACTAGAAATCAATTATAAGAGAAACTCTGGAAACTATACAGACACATGGAAATTAAACAACATGCTCCTGAATGACCTATGGGTCCAAGAAGAAATTAAACAGGAAATCAAGACATTTCTTTAAACTAATGAAAATAGACACATTATACCAAAACCTGTGAGATACAGCAAAAGGGGAACTTTATTGCAATAAATGTTTACATCAAAAGAACAGAAGGATTAAAAATAAATCACCTAATGCTAAACCTCGAAAAACTATAACAACAAGAACAATCCAATTCCCCAAATTAGTAGATAGAAAGAAATAATTTTAGGTCACAAATCAAGTCTCAACAAATTTTTAAAAATTGAAATCATTTCAAGCACCTATCAGACCACAATGGATTAAAACTAGAAATCAATTATAAGAGAAACTCTGGAAACTATACAGACACATGGAAATTAAACAATATGCTCCTGAATGACCTATGGGTCCAAGAAGAAATTAAACAGGAAATCAAGACATTTCTTGAAACTAATGAAAATAGACACATTATACCAAAACCTGTGAGATACAGCAAAAGGGGAACTTTATTGCAATAAATGTTTACATCAAAAGAACAGAAGGATTAAAAATAAATCACCTAATGCTAAACCTCGAAAAACTATAACAACAAGAACAATCCAATTCCCCAAATTAGTAGATAGAAAGAAATAATTAATACCAGAGCAGATTAAATAATATAGAGACCCCAAATATGATACAATGGATCAAAGAAAAAAAAGTTGTTTTTTGAGAAGATAAACAAAACAGACAAGCCATTAGCTAGGCTAACCAAAAAAAAGAAGACCCAGATTAAAAAAAAAATCAGAAATGAAGGAGGAGACATTACAACAAATACCACAGAAATACAAAGAATCATTAGAGATTATTATAAACAACTTTACACCAACAAATTTGAAAATCTGGAGGAAATTGATACATTTCTGGACATGTACAAACTACCAAGACTGAACCAAGATGACATAGAAAACCTGAACAGACCAATAATAAGCAATGAGATTGAAGCAGTAATGAGCAGTCTTCCAACAAAAAATCCCAGGACTGGATGGCTTTACTGATGATTCTACCAAATGTTTAAAAAGGAATCAATACCAATTCTTTTCAAATTATTCCAAAATGGAAATGAGGCCATTCTCTCAAACTCAGTCTATGAGGCCAGCATCACCCTAATACCAAAATGAGACAGAGATGCTACAAAAAAAGAAAACTACAGGCCAATATCCTTGATGTACATAGACACAAAAATCCTCAACAAAATATTAGTAAATAGAATACAGCAACACATCCAAAAAATATACACCATGATCAAAAGGGATTCATCCTAAGGATGCAAGGATGGTTCAACATACGGAAGTCAATAAATGTGATACATCACATCAACAAAATCAAGGACAAAACCCATATGATTATCTCAATAGACAGAGAAAAAGCATCTGACAAAATTCAACATCCCTTCATGATAGAGACTCTCAGTAAATTAGGTTTAGAAGGAAAATATCCCAACACAATAAAAGCCATATACAACAAACCCACTGCCAATATCACCTGGAATGCGGAAAAGCTCAAAGCTTTTCTGGTAAGAACAGGAACAAGACAAGGATGCTCACTCTCACCACTCTTATTTTACATAGTATTGGAAGTACTAGCCAGAGCAATCAAGAGAGAGAAAGAAATAAATGGCATCCAAATTGGAAAAGACAGGGTCAAACTGTTCCTGTTTGCAGATGACATGGTCCTATATACAGAAAAACCTGAAGACTACCAAAAAACTCTCAGAGCTGATAAATGATTCCAGTAAAGTTGCAGGATACAAAATCAAGATGCAAAATCGGTAGCATTTTTATTCTCCAACAACGAACTACCAAAAAA
>NW_007742212.1:23911-24788 GCF_000696425.1 Galeopterus variegatus
AACTAAGGAGTGAAAGATCTCTTTAATGAGAATATAAATCACTGCTGAAAGAAATTAAAGATGACCCCAAAAGATAGGAAGACATTCCATGCTCTTGGATTGGGAGAATTAACATGTGAAAATGTCCATATTACCCACGGTGATCTACAGATTCAATGCAATCTCCATCAAAACACCAACAATGTTCTTCACAGAAATAGGAAAAAAAAAAAAAAAAAGCCCTAGCATTCATATGGAACAACAAGAGACTCCAAATAGCCAAAGCAATCCTGATCAAAACTGATCAGCCATCTGATCTTTGACAAAGGCACCAAGAACATACATTGGGGAAAAAACTATCTCTTCAATAAATGGTGCTGGGAAAACTGGACATCCATACATAGAAGAATGAGACTAGAACTGTATCCCTTGCCATACAGAAATCAACTCAAAATGGATTAGAGACTTAAATATAAGACTTGAAACTATAAAACTCCTAGAAGAAAACAGGGGAAACACTTCAAGAATAGGACTGAGCAAAGACTTTATGAATAAGACCCCAGAACACAGGCAACAAAAGAAAAAACAAACAAATGGGATTGTATTAAACTAAAAAGCTTCTGTACAGCAAAAGAAACAATTAGCAAAGCAAAAAGACAGCCTACAAATGGGATAAAATATTTGCAAACTATGCATCCAACAAGGGATTGATATCCAGAACATACAAGGAACTCAAACAACTACACTGTAAAAAACCAAGTAACCCAATTAAAGAATGGGCAAAGGAGCGGAATAGGCACTTTTTTTTTTTTTTTTTCTTTTTGTCTTTTTTCGTGACCAGCAACAGATCACAACCCTCAGTGTCGTGCCCGTACCGGACCGGGACCGGCAACGGGAT
>NW_007742212.1:29911-30543 GCF_000696425.1 Galeopterus variegatus
TCTCAGTAGTTAGGTCTCAGATAAATGTCACTTCCTCAGAAAGACCTTCATCGATGACCTAGTCTAATCTTATTTCCCCTCCACCCACTTCACTCTCTCTGTTACACACATCGTCCTGTCTGATTTTCTTCACAGCACTTATCATTACCTGCAATTAAATGCTTACTTGTTTATTGTCTACTCGTTTGTTGAGTAATTGAATAAAGCAAACATGGCTTATTCCACGAGTCATAAAATCATGTCAGAAGTAAAGGATACAGCTTGACACCAAAAGTTAGTTTTCATGTTCATTAGAGAAAGTAAGCTCTATAGAAGTTTCTACCTTGATAATATTAATTGGTCTACAAAGGTATGAAATATTAATGAATGATAGATCCACAAAGTTTATTAAAAGGCAATAAGGATTGTGGCATGCAACCATAGATGCCTTTTACAAAATGGTTTTTGTTGTTTCCTATAAGAAGAGTACGGTACAGAGTTGTTTATGCTCTGATCCAGAACAATGCTTTTTAAAAATCTTCTGTATAACATCTTTATTAGTGGCGTCAGAGAGAACCACATCTCTTAGTTAAAGAAGTAAGGTAGGGGGAGACTTTGGGGTACGAGGAGAATTTCTCTTCTCTCTGTGGTGA
>NW_007742213.1:0-5959 GCF_000696425.1 Galeopterus variegatus
CCCCAAACACACTCCAATGTTTGCTCCTGATATTGACCAAACAGCTGCCCTACTCAGTTAGACTGCTGTGTCCACAGCTGCTCACAACTGCCTTCCCCAGATGTCTAGGAAGACATCTGAGCTGAAGTGATCACCTGCAGCTGCCACGACAAATACCCACCACCCACTCTAAGAGGTGTTCTCATCCTGCAGGGCCTTGTTGTACCAGGACTTAAGTGGCTGACTCTCGGCCTGGCTATAAGGAAACGGTCTCTGTCCAGCTCTGCCCTACAGCCTGGAAGCTCTCTGTATGAGACCCTGAGTCCCAACCTTCCCATACAAGCCTGCCTCCTCTTCTATATCCCAAGCTCAGGGGGTTTCACCAAGGGCTTTTGGTTGCAAGTGACAAAACCAAACCAAACAGGCTTAAGCAAAGGAAATTGACTCGTATCATTGAAAACTCCAGAGGGTACAGTTGGCTTAAAGAATGGCAGATAAAGGGGCTCAAACGATATCATCAGACCTCTCTTCTCTGGGTGTCTTGCCTCAGCCCTGCTCTCCTTTCAGTATTATCTTCGTTGTCAGTCTCCACATAGCGGCAAGATGGTAGTGGCAGTCCTAGTTTGACATCCACCCAGGTTCCCCTCTAGTGGAAAAAAGCATGCATCCTGAGAGCCACTATGATTGGCTCTGCCTGGCCTCATGCCCACCGCTGGACCAATCACTGAGGAACGTGACACACTGGTTGGCTTATGGCTGGGGGTGGAACCCATCTTATGCCCAAGAGAAAACTAGGATACAGTTACCAGAAAGGTGAATAGGTGCAGGGCAGGGAAAATAACAGATGCTGCCCACACCTGGAGGATGCTGGTCCCCGCCCATTCAGAGACAAGCCCCCTGCCATTATTCCAGGGGCACATCCTCCAGGGTGGGCCTTTGGCTTCTTCAATCTGTCAGTCTTCCTGACACCCACATCTCTGACCAACCTGGACTTCCTTGTACCATTTCACAGTTGGGAAAAGTAAGGTCTAGAGAGATGGCTTTGTGCACAGGTTGCAGCAGGAGAGGGATTCAGCCCACTGAGAACACCATGCAGAATGAAGGAGGGGCTACAGTGGGCAGATGCCTTCCTGAGCCTCGCCTCCGCTGGCCCCGCGCCACAGCTCTGTGCGGGGGAAGAGACAGAGGCCCTGTGCAAGCTCTCACAGCCCACAGGAAGAGGAGCTGGGCCGGCAAGCAGGTCCCTGGACTCTGAGCTCTTTGCTTGTCCCTCGAGGAAGGTGGGGATTTATCTGCGAGTTCTTTCTTCTTCACCTGCCCCGTGTCTGGAATAACGCCGCCTGGCTTGTGGAGGCGGAGCCAGTCTGCCCATGCCATCCTTCGAGTCACCCCGATTGGTCATTCCAGTGCCAGTGCGGGCCAATGAGATGCAAGGAGACCTTCACTGGCCTTCCCACACCTCCTCCCCCGCCCAACAAAACTATCCTGAAGCTCTCTGGCCTGGGGCCACATGGTGTGAGCCTTCTGTGTTTGAAATGGTTGAGGCCATTTTTGAGGCCACGCGGGGAGAGCCTGGGGCTGCTGGGGTGGCAGGCTCCTGTGGGTGGTGCACAAATTGCTGAGGTTTGGACTAGGGCTGCCTCACATCCGGCCAGGGTGAAGAGGGTGGACAGGCGGCAGCTCGTTCCTGCTACGTGCTCACCGACTACAGGCCTAGCAGGGACTAGGGCATCCCATAAACACCAGGCATCTAACTGCAGTAACTTTTCCTGAATAAATGAATGGTGGGATAAGTGATGCCTGCTCTCCACTCTATATCCCAAATGAGCTACTGAACTGGACGTGGGTCTCCTTGAGTTGCTCCTCCCCTCTCCCAAATGTCTCTAAGCCTCAGTTTCATCATCTGTAAAATGAGCGTAATGGTATCTACCTCCTAGAACAATTGTGGGAATTAACTGAGTTAATATATGTCTGGCACATGGTGAGTACATAACAAACGCCAATTATTGTCATCATCAGTATTATTTCCCTCCAGGAAACTGTGAAATGGCAATTCATTATCCAAGAGCCAGCCATTGTGGTTAAGACCTGGGACAGTTATAGAGATGAATGAGCCGTGGTCTCTGCCTAGAGGGACTAACCTTCTGGTGTGGCAGGCAGTGAAGAGTTAAAACCCAGTGGGAGGAGAGCCACCGTATGTGTAAGGTCTACGGTGCAGAAGTTAGGGCATCTGAGGGCAGTGGGCAGTTACCTCCAGAGCTGGGCTAATTGAGCTGAGGGGTGGGAGCTAACTCTGTGTTCCTTGCCCTTCTTTCGAGAATGTCAAGTTGTCGTGAAAATGTTTGGGATGCTCTCTAGTTGTTGACCAGACCAGACAGAAAAGGGCAGGGCAGACCACCAGATTGCCCAAGGTTTAGGGTAGGTAGATAAAAGTTAAGGGTCAGGGAAGAATGAACCAAATTATCTCAGGCATTTTCCCCCTAAAATATTATGTTAATTTATAAAAATTAAGTGAAATAATATGTAAATCTAATTCTTTAAAGACTTTTATCTTTTTGCAAAATGAGCGAAATTTTTATTTTAATGGGGTTAATCTCTACTATGAGCAGCAACGTTACACCGCCACCTGGTGGCAGCATACTATAGTCACAGGCTTGTTTTACTTTGAGACGAACAAAACACTGCAAGCAAGCTCAATTTTTGGACGTGACCAGAGATACCAAAGCCATTTCCGCCTTTCCCCTCCTCCCTACCCCTTGCTAAAACCCACTTCCGTCGTTGAAGCTCCCAAGTTCCCAGCTTTTTTGCCTAAGCCATAACTGCTCTAGTTTCCAGCAGACAAACTGACCTGCTTCTCTTCCTCATCTCCCGCTCGCTCTTCACCAGCCCTGGAGAGCCTCAGGGCCATTCTGTCCTCCAGCTCTACATTGGTGCTAACACCTCCCAAGCCTTCAGCCCAGCCCCAAGGGGAATGTGGGGATAGGGAAAGAATCCTGCCCAAGGACAATGGTTAAAGGTGCAGATGCTGCACTCCGACGATGCAGATTCAAATCCCGGCTGACAATGGCTGTGGGTCTCTGGACTTCCCTAAGGCCTCTGCGAGCCCGTTTCTCCATCCGAAAAATGAGATGGAGTCTGAAACCAACATTTCTTGATTTTTCTTTTAAAAAGTTTTTTTCTTATTTAATTTATTTTATTTATTGAATCAAAATCAATTATACATATTTTGGGGGTTGAACATTGAGATATGTTGATTAAATCAATATCACTAGCATATATATTGTTACAAATCGTAATTATTCTTTATGCCCCTTGTCCAACCTCTCCCCTTCCCCCATTCCCTCCCCCTCCCCCTTCTAATTGCCCTAGATTTCCTCTCTCCTTCTGAAAGAAAAATGGTTACTCTGTTGATTTGTTGCCTAGATGATCTGTCCAATGCTGAGAGATGTGATCAGGTCCCCCAATATTATCATAGAGCAGATGCTTCTTCTGTAACTCTGAAATGGGTTTTGTGGAGAGAGACATCCTCTTCTTTTCTTTGACTCTGCTGGTGACTCTGTGTGAATGCACTCCAGAGGCTGGCGGTCCATTTGCGTGGTGGCTGTGCCGTCTAGCCGCTTTTGCAGCAGCTATAGTTATTGTGGTGGCTGTGGTGGGCCACCCACATGGAGGTGATGTTTTTGGCATGTTCCTTGGCACTGGTGGTATGCCTGGTTGTGGGGTGTTTGGTCCCCTTCTCCATGCCTCTGGTCCCTCAGCAGGCCCCAAGGCGCTGGCGCCATGTGCCTGGATGTGGGAGAGGGGTCCAGTCCCCTTCTCCATGTCCCGAGTCCCTGGGTGGGCCCCAAGGTACTGGCGCAGTGTGCCTGGTTGTGGGAGGAGGGTCTGGTCCCCTTCTCCGTGCCTCGGGTACCCAGGTGGGCCCCGAGATGCTGGCATTTTGTGCCTGGTGTGGGAGGAGGGTCCAGTCCCCTTCTGCATGCCTCTGGGCCAGAGAGGCCCCAAGGTGCTGGCATGGTGTCCCTGGATGTGGGAGAGAGGTCCAGTCCCCTTCTCCTTGCCTCGGGTCCCTGGGTGGGCCCCGAGGTACTGGCATGGTGTGCCTTATTGTGGGAGGGGGGGTCTGGTTCCTGGCTCCATACCTCAGGTCACTGGGGGGGACCCAAGGCGCTGGCTTGGTGTGCCTGGTTGTGGGAGAGAGGTCCGGTCCCCAACTCCATGCCCTGGGTCCCTGGGTGGGCTCTGAGGTGCTGGCATGGTGTGCCTGGTTTGTGGGAGGGTTGTCTGGTCCCCTTCTCCATGCCCTGGGTCTCTGAGTGGGCTCTGCAGTGCTGGCATGTTGTGCCTGATTGTGGGAGGGTGGTCTGGTCCCAACTCTATACCCCAGATCCCTGGGTGAGCCCCAAGGCACTGGCTCAGTGTGCCTGGTTGTGGAAGAGAGGTACGGTCCCCTTCTCCATGCCTTGGGTCCCTGGGCAGGCCCCAAGGTGCTGGTGGTGTGCCTGGGTTGGAACTAATTTTTTGTCCTTTGCTTCTAACATGGGGGAACTTCCTGTGGGAACCAGTACTTGAGCTGTGTGGTTGAGGTAAATTGCTGCTTTGCTGCTGTTTCCCTAGGGAAGGCTTGAATATCGATACCTGTGTGCAATATGTGATGTTCAAATCAGGATAATTAGTATATTTAACATTATACAATATAATCGTTTTTTGTGGCCCTTTACCAATTCTTCCCTTATCCCTCCCTCCCCCTCCCTCTTTCCCACCTCTGGTGGCCTCAGTTCTGTTTGCTCCCTTTGAAAGTTCAACATATTATTGTGATTGTTGTATCTTTTTTTCTTTCTTCTTAAAATTTTATTTGTTTATTTTTTAGCTCCCACTTATGAGTGAGGACATGAGGTATTTCTCTTTCTGTGCCTGGCTTATTTCACTTAACATAATTTTCTCTAAGTTCATCCATGTTACTGAGAATTGAAGTATTTCATTCTTTTTTATGGCAGAGTAGTATTCCATTGTATAAAATATTTCATTGTATAAATCTGTGAATATATAGGTTGGTTCCAACTCTTGACTGTTGTAAATAGAGCTGCAATAAACATGTTAGTGCAGGTATCGCTTCACCATCGTGATTTCCATTCCTTTGGGTTTATACCTAGCAGTGGAATTGCTGGATCGTATGGCAGTTCTATCTAGTCATTTGAGGAATCTCCATATTGTTTTCCATAATGGCTGCACAATTTACAGTCCCACCAACAATGCAGAAGAATTCCCCTTTCTCTGCATCCTCGTAAACATTTGTTATTCTCTGTCTTTTTTATAATAGCCAGTCTAACTGGGTTGAGATGATATTTCACTGTGGTTTTGATTTGCACTTCCCTGATGCTGAGTGATGTTGAACATGTTTCCATGTGTCTTTTGGCCATTTATATATCTTCCTTTGAGAAATGCCAATTCAGCTCCTTTGACCATTTTTTAATTGGGTGTTTTGTTTGTTAGTTTTTTACTGTTAAGTTGTTTGAGTTCCTTGTATATTCTGGATATTAAACCTTTGTCTGATGCATAGTTTGCAAATATTTTCTCCCACTCTTTAGGTTGTCTTTCCATTCTGTTAATTGTTCCTTTGCTGTGCAGAAACTCTTCAGTTTGATATAATCCTATTTGTTTATTTTTCCTTTTGTTGTCTGTTCTTTTGGGGTCATATTCATAACGTCTTTGCCCAGTCCTACATCCTGAAGTGTTTCTCCAGTATTTTCTTTTAGGAGTTTTATAGGTTCAGGTCTTATATTTAGGTCTTTAATCCAGTTTGAGTTGATCTTGGTATATGACAAGAGGTAGGGGTCCAGTTTCATTCCTCTACCTATGGATGTCCAGTTTTCCTGGCACCATTTATTGAAGACGCAGTCTTTTCCCCAATGTATGTTCTTGGTGTCTTTGCTGAAGATCAGTTGGCTGTAAGCATGTTGGTTGATTTCTGGGTTCTCTA
>NW_007742213.1:6667-20651 GCF_000696425.1 Galeopterus variegatus
TTGGTGTCTTTGCTGAAGATCAGTTGGCTGTAAGCATGTTGGTTGATTTCTGGGTTCTCTATTCTGTTCCATTGGTCTGAGTGTTTGTTTTTATGCCAGTACCATGCTGTTTTGGTTATTATAGCTTTGCAGAATAATTTGAAGTCAGGTAGTGTTATGCCTTTGGCTTTATTTATTTATATATTTTTTTATCAGGATTGCTTTGCCTATTCAGGGGTCTGTTGTTGTTCCATACGAATGTTAGGATTGTTTTTTCTATCTGTGAAGAATGTCATTGGTATTTTGGTGGGGATTGCATTGAATCTGTAGATCACTTTGGGTAGTATGGACATTTTCACAATGTTAATTCTTGCAGTCCAAGAATACAGAATACCATTCCATCTTTTTGTGTCCTCTTTAATTTCTTTCAACAGTGATTTGTAGTTCTTTTAGAGATCTTTCACCTCCTTGGTTAAATTTATTCCTAGGTGTTCTATTTTTTGGTGACTATTGTAAATGGGCTAGCTTTTTTTTATTTTATTTTTTTCTGTATGTTCATTGTTGGAATATAGAAATGTTACTGATTTTTGCATGTCGATTTTGTACCCTGCAACTTCCCTGAAGTCATTTATCAATTCTAAGAGGTTTTTAGTAGAGTCTTTAGGTTTTTCTATATATAGGGTTATGTCATTTGCAAATGGGGGCAGTTTGACTTCATCTTCCAATCATGCTCTTTATTTCTTTCTCTTGCCTGACTGCTCTGGCTAGTACTTCCAATACTATGTTAAATAGGAGTGGTGAGAGTGGGCATCCTTGTCTTGTTCCCATTGAATGATATTGGTGGTGGTGTGTTGTATATGGCTCTTATTGTGTTGAGATACTTTCCTTCTATAACTAATTTGCTGAGAATTTTTAATCATGAAGGGATGTTGAATTTTGTCAAATGCTTTTTCTGTGTCTATTGAGATAATCATGTGGTTTTTGTCCTCGGTTTTGCTGATGTGGTCTATCACATTTGTTGACTTATGTATGTTGAACCATCCTTGCATCCCTGGAATGAATTCCACTTGATCGTGGTGTATAATTTTTTGGATGTGTTACTGTATTCTGTTTGCTAATACTTTGTTGAGAACTTTTGTGTCTATGTTCATCAAAGATATTGGCCTATAGTTTTCTTTTTTTGTTGTATCTTTGTCTAGTTTTGGTATCATTGTGATGCTGGCCTTATAGAATGAGTTTAGGAGGATGGCCTCTGTTTCAATTTTCTGGAATAATTTGAAAAGAACTGATAATAATTCCTCTTTAAAGGTTTGGTAGGGCTGGCCCTGTGGCTCACTTGGGTGAGTGCAGTGCTGTTAGCACGGAGGCTGTGGGTTCAAATCCTATATAGGGATGGCCAGTGTGCTCACTGGCTGAGCGTGGTGCAGACGACACCAAACCGAGGGTTGCAATCCCCTTACCAGTCAAAAAAAAAAAAAAAAAAGCATTAAAGCCATCTGGGCCTGGGCTTTTCTTTGTTGGCAGACTGCTGATTACTGCTTCAATCTCATTGCTTGTTATTGATCTGTTCTGTTTCTTTTTGGTTCGGTCTTGGTAGTTTGTTTGTGTCCACAAGTTTATCCATTTTCTCCAGGTTTTCAAATTTGTTGGCATATAGTTGTTTATAATAGTCTCTAATGATTCTTTGTATTTCTGTGGTGTTGGTTGTAATGTCTTCTTTTTCATTTCTAACTTTTATTTGGGTCTTCTCTCTTCTTTTTCTAGTTAGCCTAGCTAATGGTCTGTCTATTTTGTTTATTTTCAAAAAAAACCCCAACTTTTTGTTTCATTGCTCTTTCATATCATTTTTGGGGGTTTCTAGTTCATTTAATTCTGCTCTGATCTTAATTATTTCTTTCCATCTACTAATTTGGGAATTGGATTGTTCTTGTTTTTCTAGTTCCTTGAGGTTTAGCATTAGGTTGTTTATTTGAAATCTTTCTATTCTTTTGATGTAAGCAATTATTGCTATAAACTTCGCTCTTAATACCACTTTTGCAATATCTCACAGGTTTTGGTATGATGTGTCTTGACTTTCATTAATTTTGAGAAATTTTTTGATTTCCTGTTTAATTTCTTGTTGGACCCATATGTCATTCAGGGGCATGTTGTTTAATTTCCATGTGTTTGTATACTTTTCAGAGTTTTGCTTGTTATTGATTTCTAGTTTTAATCCAATGTGGTCAGAAAAGATACTTGAAATGATTTCTATTTTTAAAAATTTGTTGAGACTTGATTTGTGACCTAACATGTGGTCTATCCTGGAGAATGTTCCATGTGCTGATGAGAAGAATGAATATTCTGTGGTTGTTGGATGAAGTATTCTGTTAGTATCTGCCAAGTCCAATTGGTCTAAAGTGTGGCTTAAGTCCTGTGTTTCTCTGTTGACTCGTTGCCTAGATGATCTGTCCAGTGTTGAGAGAGGGGTGTTCAGATCCCCAGCTATTATCATATTTGGGTCTATCTCTTTCCTTAGGTCTAGTGGTGTTTGCTTTATATATCTGGGTGCTCCGATGTTGGGTGCATATATATTTATGATTGTTGTGTCTTCTTGCTGGATAGATCCCTTTATCATTACATAGTGGCCTTCTTTGTCTCTTTTTATTGTTTTTGGTTTAAAGTCTATTTTATCCCATATAAGAATAGCTACTCCTGCTCGTTTTTAATTTCCATTTGCATAGTATATCTTTTTCATCCCTTCACACTTAGTCTGTGTGTGTCTTTACAGGTGAGGTGAGTGTCTTGTAGACAGCGTATAGTTAGGTCCAGCTTTTTAATCCAATCAGCCAGTCTGTGTCTTTTGAGTGGGGAATTTAATCCATTTACTGTTAGCGTTGTTACTAAAAGGTATTGTCTTACTCCTGGCATTTTATCAATTTTCATTTGGATGTTTTAAATACCTTTTGTGTCTTTCTTTCCCTTTTATTGTTTGTCTTTGGTGTTTGTGGGTTTGGGGAGGCGGTAACATATAATTTCTTTCTCTTTCTCATTTGCATTTTTGTTCTTCCAGTGGGTTTTGTTCTTTCTTATGTATTCATGGTAGTGGTTATCTTTTTTTTTGGATTCCAGATGTGGGAATCCCGTGAGGATTTCTTGTAAGCCTGGTCACGTGGTAGTGAACTCCCATAGTTTTTGTTTGTTTGGGAAATACACTATTTCTCCTTCATTTCTGAAGGATAGCCTGGCTGGGTAGAGTACTCCTAGCTGGCAGGTTTTTTCTTTTACTATTTTGAATTTATCATCTCATTCTTTTCTGGCATGTAGAGTTTCTCTTTAGGAGTCTGCTATTAGTCTGATGGGGACTCCCTCATAGGTGACTTGACCCTTTTGCTGTTTTTAGGATTCTTTCTTTCTTTGAGTTTTGCCATTTTTACTATAATGTGTCTCAGAGTGGACCTTTTTGTATTCAATCTTTTTGGGTACCTTTGAGCCTCCTGAATCTGAAGGTCCACGTCTCTCCCTATATCTGGGAAGTTTTCTGCTATTATTTCATTGAATATGTTCTCAATGCCTTTTCCTTTCTCCTCCCCTTTGGGCACACCCATGATTTGGATGTTTGTGTGCTTAAGGTTGTCTGCTATCTCTTAGATTTTCTTCATTTTCTAAAATTTTTTTTTCTTTTTTTGTGCACCTGAGTTATTTTGAAGAGAATGTTGTTAAGATCATAAATTCTTTCTTTTGCTTGCTCTAGCCTGCTGCTCATGCTCTCAGTTGTGTTTTTTATTTCATTGAATGACTCCTTCAGTTCCATGAGTTCTGCTACATTCTTGTTTAAAGTATTAATCTCTTTGTAAATTTCTTTCTTTGTATCCTGGATAGTTTTGCTCAGTTCATTGTGTCATCTAACTGTGTCTTCTTGTATCTCATTGAGTTTCCTTAAGATTGTCGCTTGAAATTCCATTTCAGTTATTTGAAGGGTTTCCTGCTCTATCAGTCTGGTATTTGAGAGTTATCATATGCCTTTAGTGGACTCATATTTTCTTGTTTTTTTGTATTCCTAGTTTCTCTACATTGATGTCTGATCATCTGGTAGAGCAGTTGTTTCTTCTATTACTCTCCTTCCCTGGACTTGCTGGTGACCCTCCTTGTGTCAATGTAGTTGAGTTGCTGGGAGTCTGCCTGCACACAGCAGTGGCTGCTGTGGCTGCTGCTGTGGTAGCAGGCTGCCCTTGTGGTGGCGGCAGCTGTGGTGGTGGCTTTGGTGGGCTGCCCATGTGGCAGCAACAAGTCCAGTAGTGGTGGGCTGCTCACACGACTGTAGTGGCTGCTTGGCAGTGCCAGTGGTGGCAGCAGTTGTTGTAGTAGTAGCAGGTGCAGCAGCCACCTACTTGACTGCAGTGTTTGCAGTGACAGTCCACACAGCTATGGTGTTCACGGTGGCAGCAGGATTACCTCATGGGGGTGGCAGCAGTGCTGGTGCTTGCAACTGCCTCCCTCATGTCTGGGGAGTCCACAGCGGCAGCAGGGTTACCTCGTGGTAGTGGGGTTACCTCATGGCAGTGGCAATGGCAGCTGCAACTGCCTCCCTCACATCTGTGGTGTTCGCAGTGGTAAAGGGTTACCTCACGGGGGCAGCAGCGGCACCAGCTCTGCTGGTGGCAGCGGGGTTAACTTGCAGCAACAGCAATTGCAGCGGTGTTTGCAGCTGCTTCCCTCACAGCTGGGGAGTCTGCAGCTGCAGCCATGGGCCACCTGCAGGACTGCTGCTCTGCAGGGAGCTGCTCTGTGATTGGGTGATGGTTCTGGGACCAGACAATAGCTCTGGTGACTGTGGCAGCAGTGGTGATGTGCCCATTTTGATCTTCTTCTGTGGGAGGGGCACACCCTGGGCACCTCTAGCACACCACCTTCCCAGAAGTCCTCTTGATCTTTCTGCTACACGTCTTTCTACTACTCTTTCTACAAGAGTTGGAGTGGGTGGAGAGAGACCACGAAAAGAGAAGGAGAAGGATGGAGAAGAGCACAGGAGGCAGTGCCCCTCCATCGCACACCTCCTCTCATTGCCCCTCACCAGAAATGGCTGAGGCTCCTCCCTACCAGAGTTCCTCTCAGTCTCCCTCCTACACTCCTCTCCCCATCCCGATTTCTCCAGTTCCCTCTTCCAAACTTCCTCAGAGTCTGGTCCCCAACACCCTGCATCACTTATAACCCACTCAGCACTGAATGGGCAATGACTGAACAAAGGTCTATTGCCCCCTTCTTGGGGCATTTGCATTGTAAAATCCTGCCCCGGGGAGGGCGATGCTTAACCCCCTCAAATGGCTCACAAAAGGCAGTGTTCCAGGCACTAGGGAAAGGGAGAAGTTTTGGAGCTGGGTTTCCTCAACCTTGGCAATCACCAGAGCCCTGTCTTGAAGCTTAGGAAACCAGCCCTCCAGCCCAATGCTAATGCTCTCTGGATCTTGTTGGTGGCCCTGGACAAGTCACTTAGTCTCCCTTGAGCGTTGAATTCCCCATCTGTAAAAGGGAACTCTCCAATATAGCCCAGCTCTGACAATACGGATGCCGGGGGTGCTAAGGGGTGGGCAGGGCTGGTAGATTCTCTTCCCTCCCCTCCTCCTTGGGAAACCCCAGGATCCTGCTCAGAGGAGAAGGTACTGCCTTCCCTAGGGAAATAGATGCTGGAGGACTCCGTAATCCTCCCCCACACTCACTGTAGGCAGCTAGCACTAAGTGGTGTATTAATTATTACCAACTCCCCCTGGGAAGCAAATTCAAAGTGAGGTCACCATGGTAACCCAGACATTGCAATGTGACCAGATTTTTTAAGTGCTCAACATATTCCAGGCAAATTACCTCTTAGTGGAAGAGAAAAGAATGGGGCCTCAATCCCACACCTTAGTAGCCTCAGGAAGAAAAGCTCAGGAACTCCCATGGAGCCTGGAACTTTTCTACAAAGAAGGGGCAAGGTGGGGCCAAAATGGGAGATTAAAACCCCTGCCTTGAGAGACAAGAGCAGAGCTGGAGATGACATCCAGGGTCTTGAATGATCTCTGCTGGATGAGCATGAGGCCTGGCCAGAGAGCCAGAGACCCTGGGATCTAGTAACAGCTCTGGCACCATCTTACTCTGCAGCCCCAAGCTGGTCTCTTGCCCTCTCTGGGCCCCTAATAAAGCCTCACCTAACAGTATTTTTTAAGGGACCAGAGAGAAAAGCTACAGTGGATTGTTAACCTCATATATGGGGAGTGGGGGTCGGGGTAGTATGGGGCAGGGCAAGGGTTTGCTAATCAGGCCTCCAAAGCAGAGAGACTTGGATTTAAATCCCGCTTCTGTCACCCAGCAGCTTTGTGACCTTGAACCAGTGACTTCACCCCTCTGAGCCTTGGCTTCCTTACCTGTAAGCAGGGGGCTGATAGTTGTGAAGTGTAAGTAAGACAATGCATGGAAAGCACCAGCTCAATGCTCTGCACAGAGAAGGTGCTCGTGCCAGACTCTGGCTGAGCATGTTAAACACAATGTATCACTGAATCCTTGCAGCATCCTTCCCATGAGATGGGTACTATTACAAAGCCCACTTTATAGATGTGGAAAATAACATTAACCAGATGAGGCAGGCCACCACAGTGCACAGACACCCAGGAGCGGGGACTGGATGCTGGCCCAGGTCTTCCTGCCTCCAGAATGCAGGCTTTGAACCACTACATGGCCCAGGATAAAACGAGACATAGGTTCCAACATTTTTGGTGCTCATTAAATTGTGGGCACCCATTGGCACATGCAGGTTTCATGTCATAGCCACTGTATTGCCTCTGACCCACATCTTCTGGGTTTAGGAACCTGGATCTGGTGGGCTCAGAACTTCCATGGCTCAGGTGGTGATGGGGGGATTAGAGGCAGAGACCCCCAAGCAGGGGTCCCCTCTTCAGGCCACCATTCAAAGGTGCATCACATGCCTCTCACTGTCCCTGAAGCTGGCTTCACACTGTGGGGACACAGACCTCCAGGAGCTGCCTCTGATCTCACCCCACCCTAGCTACTCTCTGGTTTTGCCTGGCCCCCCACCTGCCCTTCCCTGCTGGGTCAGTGTCCTACCTTGCCCCCCCAGCCAGCCCCAGGCAGGACAGACTTTCCCAGGACAGAATGAGGCCAGGCCTGCCAAGTGTTGGATGGATTTAATAACCAGCCATTCCTACCACCAGCCTATTTGCCCTTCACTGTCCCAGACCTGTAGAGGAGCCAGAGTCAGCCTGACCAGTCAGGGGAGAGCAGTCAGAGGGCTAGAGACTACCCTCCCAGCCAGCTCAGGGCTCTGCAGAACCCCAGAGCATCCCAGAGCTGAAAACTTGGAATGTGGACAGCTCCATTTTTACCCTTCTGCTTGATGGTGGTGTGACCTGAGCAAATCACTGCTCTTCTGCGAGCCTCAGTCTCTCCATCTGTAAAATGGAGTGAACAATTGCCACTGCTTGACTCCTGGGGTTGCTGTAGGGACTGAGCAGATAGGACCTTATTTTGTAAATACATATAAAAGGGGTGATTCTGGCTATTGATCATCTTGGCTGCTCTCTGAGTTGCGTTCCCCCAGAAGCAGGCCCTGAGACAAGGATGGGAGAGCAAGTAGTTCCCTTGGGCAGTGATCTCAAGAAGCAAGGCGAGAAGTGGGGAAGTGAGGCGGGGAAGGAAGAAACCAGTTCAGGTGTACTAATGAGCAGGTACAGCTGAGAACAGCTGAGGATCCATCAAGCTGGAGACTGCTCAGAAATGGACAGAGTGTGTCTCAGATTTGCCCTAATCCAGAGATGAGAAAGCTGGGGTATTTATCCACCAATTATCATCACCTGTGCTTGAGGACTGCTCCCAAAGACATCAACGTCCCTGCCCTTCCAACCTGCTCTGTGAGGGGGCTGGGCACAGACAGAGAAAGCCCTCAGAGAGTCACAGGCACTTACAGCAGGAGGCCGTCGTGTGCACAAGGTCAGCAAGGCTGAGGGGATAAAGGCAGGGCTCCACACACGTGATCTTGTGCATCCTCACATCAAACTTGTGAGGGAGATACTGCTATTAGCTCCATTTCACAGATGAGGAAACTGAGTCTCAAAGAGGTGTCACACAGAGGCTCAGAGAGGTCACTTGCCCAAGGCCAAACAGCTCAGAAGGACAAGGATTAAAATGGCTGCAGGGTCTCTGGTCTTTTCACTGCCTCCCACATAGGCAGGGCCTATCTCCATGTGGGTGGTAACCAGTAGTGTGCTGATAAATGTTTAACAGTTGGAGGGAAAAAAGCCCTGACTTGTGTTTGCCAATAGCCATTCTGTAAATATTCCCACCATGTCCCATTTCAAGCTGACAGTGGTCTAAAGGAAAAATGTCCGCCAAACTGAGACGGTATCTTGAGACCAAAAAATGAAATAGGCAATTCTATGCAGTAAAGCAAAGAATTTTATTAGGGTAACTTACATATGGGAGGATGGATGGAGCGGGTGATGACGCAGAGGCATACACATGGTTTCTCTGTGCAGCATCTTGGTTGAGCCCAAGTTTATACAGGCAGTTCACCCAAGAAGCAATTACTAAGAAACAAGCTAACATCACTAACTCCAAATGTCTTATGGCAATGATTACTATCTTTGGCAGTCTTTTGATGAAGGTAGCCAGACTGACTGTTGCCATATTGGTCCTTAATTATTAAGTTCCTTCTTGGTAGTCACCAAGCTCTTTCTACCTATTGTTCTATCTTACCCCTAGTTACTATATAACGTTTTTTCAGGCTTCACACAAAGGACAGAGTAAGTGGTAAGGGCTTCAAGATGGAGTAAGCTATACTCACAGTCTCACACAAGCAACCAAAGCCATGTCATTGAAAATGTTGTTGGGGAAAGGTGCTAACATTTGGCTTTCATGAGCCAATGTGAGCTGGCTCCAGCACACCACTAGTTGGAACATTTTTGATCTCAGTTTCTACCCAGCATAGCTCACAGTATCAATCTGGCTGAATTTCTCTATAGAGAACAAACATCACACCTATTCCAGTTCTCACCCCTTTGCTCCCGCTGTTCTTCCCCTCTGGAATACCCTTTTCATCCTCTCCATGTGTGCAAATCTTACTCACCTTTTAAGACCCTGTTCTGGTCCCACTTCCTCAGAATGTATTAGTCAGGATAAGTACCACCAGCTGCTATAACAAACAACCTGTAATCTCAGTGTTTTAACACACTCTCAGTTTATTGCTCACTCATCCTGCAATCCATTGCAAGTGGCAGGAGTGTTTTGCTCCATGCAGCCACAGGAACCCAGATTTTTTCCATTTGTAAATGCTATTTCATCAGCTTTTCCAAGTTCACCACAGAAGGGGCGGAGGGGAAAGAGAGAGGGAGAGAGAAAGAGCGAGAGAGAGCACATAGGGGATCCCATGGGAGTTTGATGGCCATACCTGGAACTGATGCTCATCACTTCTACCTACTTCATTGGTCAGAATCCAGCCATGGGTACCTCCTAACTGCAAGGGGGATAGGAAGGGTGGTTTAGCTGGAAATGCAACTTTCTTCCATGGAGAAAATGAAACCATGAAAATGAACCAAAGCCAGCTCCTGCTTCTATTACCCAAGTTCACGGTCTGACCCAACTTCTTTCTTTTCTAGATTCTTCCAGAACATACTACCTAGAGATTATTTTCTTTGGTGTTTGACTCAGACTGCTCAGCATGGTTACTGGGTTAGTCTTTTCTGCCTCCATACTCGTAGACGCTCAGCTATTGAAGGGCCCCTGGAAGCCAGGTTTCTAATGCTGACTTCAAATGTGAATCACGTGAGGATTCAGGGTTCTCAGGCCTGATTTGCAGGCCTGGGGAAGGGCCAGGAATTATTATTATTTTTTATTTTTATTTTTTTCCTTTTTGTCTTTTTTCGTGACCGGCAACGGATCACAACCCTCAGTGTCGTGCCCGTACCGGACCGGGACCGGCAACGGGATCGCAACCCTCGGTGTTGCACCCGCACCTCGCTCAGGCAGTGAGCGGGAACTGGTCTGTATGTGGGATCCAAACCCTCGGCGGGAGCGCCGCCATGCTCCCAAGCGGCGCACTGTAGCAGTGCGCCACCGGGCCAGCCCCTGGAATTATTATTTTTAATCAGCTTGTTAGGTAGTTCAGATGCACAGCCAACGTTGGGAACCACTGATCTAGTCCAAATGTCCCATTCCATGGATGTGGATACTGAGGCACAGAGAGAGGAGGAATTTGCACTAAGCTATGGAGTAAGTTAAATTTGTATCTTAAACTTGAACCCAGGACTCCCAAATTTTAATCCTGGGGTTTGTCTACTTCACCACGCTGTGTCTCACCTGAAAGTCCTGACTGTAAACTCCAGCACAAGATACAGGTAGATGCTGAGGCAGTTGCGGGTTGTCAAGATGAACTTAGAAGCCAAAAGATAGTGAATTGATTTGATATGAGCTCCAGAGGTCAGCAGACCTGGGTTCAAACTCTACCTCTTCCACCTATTCATGGGATCTTGGAAAAATCTCTTAACCCCTCTAAGCCTCAGTTTCTTCATCTGGAAAATGGGGATAATACAGTACCTATCCATTAGAGTGGCTGGGAAGATAATATATATGAAAAGTACTTAGCCCAGAACCTGGTAAATTCTCAAAGACTTGTTTATCTGATTATCTGGCTCTGATTATCTGCCGAGTTGAATGATTATTCTCAAGAAGCATACAGGTATCTGGGACCAACCTTGAGGATGAAGCTAATTCAAGAGAGAGCCTCACCTGGGTAAAGTTTCAGCCACTACACAGAAACACTTTTTTCATGAAAATCAGTTCCCAAAATTTACATGCCAATCCCTTGGAAACTCAAGCTGCACAGCTTGATCTCGGTTTTTATCCAATTTGGCACATAACTACTTGTTTTAAAAATACACCCAAGCTGTGTCTGTGCATATGCAAGCCTGGACTTGCTCCTATGCACAGAGGCGGTGCAGGTCCCAGCCGACAGGAGGGCTGCCCCAGTCAGAGAGGACCAGGCTCTGCTGCAGTAATGCACACCCCCGCGTCTCAGTGGCTTAGAACAAAGGTCTCTTTGTTGGTCGCTTTCCACGTCCACAGTGGCTGGGCTGGGGCTCTGCTCATGGTAGGCACTCAGGCACGCTGGCTGAAGGAGCAGCCACCAAGTCAAATGTTGCTGTTCTCTGTGGCCGAGGGAAGGTGGGATCCGGAGGGGGCTCACTCCGGCCATAAAATGCTGTGCACTGGAATCCCCATCACGGCTTGAGTCCTAATGCAGACCCCCTCACAGAAGCAAATCCTTGAGCCCATCTCTCTCTCTCTGTCTGCATAAAGGGGATTTGAACAGTACATACTGCACAGGATTGGTGTGTGGAACTAACGGATACAGTGCTGCAGAACTCTCAGAACTGTGCCTGGGAATGGAGAAAGGACTTAATAAATGAGGATCTTAATAACCAAAAAGGGAAAACAACCCAAACGTCTATCACCTGATGAATGAACAAAATGTGATATATCCATACAATGGAATATTACTCAGCCATAAAAATAATGAAGCACCGATACATGCTATGACATGGATGAATTTTGAAATCATGCTAAGTGAAAAAGCCAGTCACAATGGATCACATAGTATATGATTCCCTTGATATGAAAAGTCCAGAATAGGTAAATTCATAGAGACAGAAACAGATTAGTGTTTGCCAGGGGCTGGAGGGAGGAGGCAATTGGGAGACTGCTAAAGAGTACAGGGCTTCGTTTTGGGGTGATGCAAATGTTCTGGAATTAGATAGCGGGAATGGTTGCACCCCACTGTGAACATACGAAAAGCCACTGAATTGTACACGTTAAAACAGTGAAGATCATGTAATGTGAATTATGTCTCAGATAATAAAAAGAAGCTTAGAAAATAAGTAATAGGGCTGGCCCGTTAGCTCAGTTGGTTAGAACTCAGCCCTATAACCCCACGGTCATAGGTTCGATCCCAAACTGGCCAACCACAGAAAAATAAACAAATAAATAAACAATGATTGGATGATGCGTAACACCCCCGCCCCTTACAGAGTCGTTTACCGCCGCCCAAGCTCTGTGAGCTGCCGCTAGAGTCCTCATCTCCATGTTGTCATCTCTTGTGGGCTGAAACCCTTCAAGAATGTGGAAAAGCTTGTTTATCTTTGTTCCTGTCCAGCCCCAGCTCCCAACAGTCAGGCAGCACCAGGCATATGACACTGTCTTATAGAACCGTGCCCCTGCCTTTTGTGTGTGATCGGGTCTGGAGCCTGCAGGGAACTGGCCTCCCCTCCATTCCCACAGCAGGATTTCCTCCCCTCTCTGGTCTCCCCAGCCTGTTTCCTGCTGCTGCCAGGGCCCTGTGGGATGCCTTCCACCATCAGCCATCCACCCCCTTCCATTCAGCCATGAGGAAGGCCAGGTCCAGAAAGGGAGGACTTGCCCAGTGTCACTCAGTGAGGTGGTAGCAGAGCTGGACCAAGAGCCCAGGTACTTCATAGCCAGCCCAGTGCCCTCCTTGATGGCGGCATGTCAGAGGACAGGGCCGCGGGGCTGGGCAAGCACTGGGAGGCTCTTGGGCAATCAGACTGGTGTTTGGGGACGGAGGGGACAGAGGGCTGGTGGGATTGGGAAGGACTGAAGTCAGGAGGGGAAGGTCTCAGATGCTGTCCTTTTTACACTTCCTGTTTTTATCATTTCTCTAGATGTTGTTACCACAAAACCACAGTCTCAAGCCCACTTGCTTCCCTTTGCACATGCCCCTCCCTCTGGGGTCGTGTCCCCCTTCAACCTCCTCTAGGCTACAGAACTGGGGTCCCCCGTGTCAGGGATGGGGCTGGAGCCTGAGATGCCCAGCTCTCTGGGAGCCATCACTGTAGCCAGACCCCAGCCTCACTGCAACCTGACCCTTCCCCTCTTCCAAGGGCTCCGCATTCGTGCAATGATTGAGCACCTACTGTGTGCCAGGTCCTGTACCACATGGGAGGTTAAAGGGAGAGCAAAACCGACACAGACCCCGCCCTCATGGAGAGTGCAGTCTAGAGGGAGGCAGGTCCCGATGACCCCGCACATTAAGTTTCCATTGAACCATCAAGACTGGGTCGTTGTGGACATCTGGGAGCCGTGAGAGGGAGCAGGTCCTGACCTGGCTGGCGGGGGCACAGAGAAGTTTCTCTGAGGAAGTGAGGCCTGAAGGCAGAGTGTGCAGGGGCAGCCCTCCCTCTGTCCTCCTCATCTGATGTCTCCCCTCCTTGGAATAACTCCTGACCGTGGAGCAGATGAAGAGTCCAGTGGGTTTCGTGTGTTGTGTGTGTGCGTTGTGTGTGTGTGTATGTGTGTGCTGTGTGTGTGTGCTGTGTGTGTGTCATGTGTGCATGTATGTGTGTGCTGTGTGTGCATGTATGTGTGTGCTGTGTGTGTGTGCGTCATGTGTGCATGTATGGCATGCTGTGTGTGTGCATGTGTGTGTGGGCTGTGTGTGCATGTGTGTGTGGGCTGTGTGTGCATGTGTGTGTCGTGTGTGCATGTATGTGTGTGCTGTGTGTGCGCGTGTGTCGTGTGTGCGTGTATGTGCGTGTTGTGTGTGTGCGTGTGTGTCATGTGTGCATGTATGTGCGTGTTGTGTGTGTCGTGTGTGCGTGTGTGCGTGTTGTGCATGTGTGTGTTGTGTGTGCATGTATGTGCGTGCTGTGTGTGTGCGTTGTGTGTCATGTGTGCATGTGTGTGCGTGCTGTGTGTGCATGTGTGCACGTATGTGTGTGCTGTGTGTGCATGTGTGTGTCGTGTGTGCGTGTATGTGTGTGCGTGTGTCATGTGTGCATGTATGTGCGTGTTGTGTGTCGTGTGTGCGTGTATGTGTGTGTTGTGTGTGCGTGTGTGTCATGTGTGCATGCATGTGTGTGCATTGTGTATGTCGTGTGTGCATGTATGTGTGTGCTGTGTGTGCATGTATGTGCGTGTTGTGTGTCATGTGTGTGTCATGTGTGGATGTGTGTCATGTGTGCGTGTATGT
>NW_007742213.1:21357-22482 GCF_000696425.1 Galeopterus variegatus
TGAGGCCTGAAGGCAGAGTGTGCAGGGGCAGCCCTCCCTCTGTCCTCCTCATCTGATGTCTCCCCTCCTTGGAATAACTCCTGACCGTGGAGCAGATGAAGAGTCCAGTGGGTTTCGTGTGTTGTGTGTGTGCATTGTGTGTGTGTGTATGTGTGTGCTGTGTGTGTGTGCTGTGTGTGTGTCATGTGTGCATGTATGTGTGTGCTGTGTGTGCATGTATGTGTGTGCTGTGTGTGTGTGCGTCATGTGTGCATGTATGGCATGCTGTGTGTGTGCATGTGTGTGTGGGCTGTGTGTGCATGTGTGTGTGGGCTGTGTGTGCATGTGTGTGTGGGCTGTGTGTGCATGTGTGTGTGGGCTGTGTGTGCATGTGTGTGTGGGCTGTGTGTGCATGTGTGTGTGGGCTGTGTGTGCATGTGTGTGTGGGCTGTGTGTGCATGTGTGTGTGGGCTGTGTGTGCATGTGTGTGTGGGCTGTGTGTGCATGTGTGTGTGGGCTGTGTGTGCATGTGTGTGTGGGCTGTGTGTGCATGTGTGTGTGGGCTGTGTGTGCATGTGTGTGTGGGCTGTGTGTGCATGTGTGTGTCGTGTGTGCATGTATGTGTGTGCTGTGTGTGCGCGTGTGTCGTGTGTGCGTGTATGTGCGTGTTGTGTGTGTGCGTGTGTGTCATGTGTGCATGTATGTGCGTGTTGTGTGTGTCGTGTGTGCGTGTGTGCGTGTTGTGCATGTGTGTGTTGTGTGTGCATGTATGTGCGTGCTGTGTGTGTGCGTTGTGTGTCATGTGTGCATGTATGTGCGTGCTGTGTGTGTGCGTTGTGTGTCATGTGTGCATGTGTGTGCGTGCTGTGTGTGCATGTGTGCACGTATGTGTGTGCTGTGTGTGCATGTGTGTGTCGTGTGTGCGTGTATGTGTGTGCGTGTGTCATGTGTGCATGTATGTGCGTGTTGTGTGTCGTGTGTGCGTGTATGTGTGTGTTGTGTGTGCGTGTGTGTCATGTGTGCATGCATGTGTGTGCATTGTGTATGTCGTGTGTGCATGTATGTGTGTGCTGTGTGTGCATGTATGTGCGTGTTGTGTGTCATGTGTGTGTCATGTGTGGATGTGTGTCATGTGTGCGTGTATGT
>NW_007742214.1:0-3368 GCF_000696425.1 Galeopterus variegatus
GGAGATGGTATCTGCCTCCCGGAAACAGGGAGTTTACCTGGGGCCAAAGCCCAGGGTGTGGAAGAGTGACAATCTGGGTGGGCTCCTCTTCCCTGCCCTCCCAACTCTGGCCGGGGGCTCCCCTCACCACCAGCCCCATCAGAGATCCGCGGGGGGAGTGGGATTGTAGGCCAGTCCACAGGCCCCGGGGAGCCCCACGTCGAGGTACGCAAGTGGCACGTCTCAGTGAGGAGCCGTGCCAAGCAAAGATGGCTGGCCTGCCTGATCTGAGCCGGCTGTCTCTGCCCCCTCCCGAGAAAATGGAGGCAGCACTGTTGCAGGTGCCTAGCCTGGTGTGGTAGGCGGGAGCCAGGCCGGCGGGGACCAGTTGGGCTTCTGCCCTGCAAGTGGGGCTGGACTGGGGGTGACTCACAGAGCTCACAGAGTTGGGCTGGTTTGGCCCCTTCCACTCCATTTCTGTGTTGTCTCTGCTGACTTACTTGGCCTTTGTTGTCTCGGGTTGCTTGCTCGAACCTGCAGCGTGGCTTGGGCGCTCTCAGGAATCTTCATTTGTGACGGCCCTAAAACCTCGAATTTGTAGTTGCTTTTTTGGCATTGTAGGTTAGTTGTTCAAAGATTTATTCGTTTTTTGTTGCTCTTGGAAATGCAAATAGTACTCTGGTATCACAGCGCACACTTCTCAGGGTCGCACTGTCTCCTGGCACGGCTGCTCCAGACCCGTCGCCATCTTGAGTCTGTTCATAAACTATTCTACACCAAGATATGGATACGACCTGGAGGAAGTCATAGCCACACATGAATAATTAAGATATAACTGATAAATTCAACAATTGAGTCAGGAGTTAAGTATTGTGGGAACTTGGCAGAAGCCAAAAAGAGGACGGGCAGAGAATTCCCAAACACCTGGAAAACCCTAGGAAAGTGACTGAGTCCACTCCAGCTGCTGTAACAAAGTGCCACTCACTGGGTGGCTTAAATGACAGAAATGTGCAGACAGTCCCCGACACACAGTGGCTCAAGGTACCATTTTTCAACTTTACGATGGTACAAAAGCAATGCTCATTGACTATAAACGTTATTTTCAGTACCCGTACAATTATTCTGTTTACACTTTCAGCAGAGTATTCAATAAATTACATGAGATATTCAACACTTTAGTGTAAAATAGGTTTTGTGTTAGATGATTTTGCCCAGCTCTAGGCTAACGTTGTGTTCTCAGCCCGTTTAAGGTAGAATAAACCAGGCTATGATGTTCTGTAGGTTAGGGGTATTACATGCACTTTTGATTTACAGTATTTTCAATTTATGATGGGTTCATCATGACGTAACCTCATTGTAAATGTATTTTATCGTAAATGAGGGAGCAGGACTAAAGCCATGTTGGAACCTAAAACCACCTGGGCTGTTAGAAAATTTAAAAGACACAGGGTTTTGTTTGTTTGTTTGTTTGTTTGGTTGGTTTTTAACATACATGTCTCTGAGTTCTCTCTTTTCCGATATTTATTTGATATTTTGGACCTTGGTTATGGTGCAAGATGATGTCATTTACGTAAATGTAAAGTTGTTTTTCAGTCAGCCTGCAGCTGCAAACTTGCCACAAGACATGCACTATCCAGACCCTGAGAAACCGAGGAAGACATCAGTTAAGCTGAGCTGATTCCACAGCCCAGCAGGACCCTGAGACAGCGCCAAGGCTGGGAGCAGGAAACAGATGGGTCCTTGGCGAGACCTTGCACCTGGCCCCTCACACAGACCCCACAGCTCACGTCCCTCCCTCCTGCTGTTCATTTCCCACCTTCCATTTCCCCAGCCCCCCCCTTAAAGAAACCCTCAGTAAATCTGAGTCTTCAAGATACTTTAGTCTGGCCGTTCTGCTTGGGGTTTGCCAGACAGATGGGTCAGCCTAACATCTCTCTTCAGGTCACCAGTGTTCCTGAGGAAAAGCTGACTTCCATTTTCACCAACATTTGACTTTCGAGCTAGTTGTTTTTATGAGGAGGCGGCCAGCCGGACCTGGGATCAGTGACAGGATTCTGGTTAGCCTAAGGCAGGAGCCGAATGCCCTGGGGTAACAGATTTGGGCAAACCAAGCCAGAGTTTTTGTTTGGAGCGGGTAGCCGGATGTGGGCCTCGTAACAATTTTACCTTTATCACCTCTTTAGTGACCCTAACTCCAAATGCAGTCACATTCCAAGGTGCTGGGAATTAGGGATTCAACATACAAATCTGGAGGGGACACACCTCAGCTCATAATGAAGGGGACCTAGGGAAGGTGACATTAAAATAAAGCATGGACAGAGCTGGCCATGGGCGTGTACCTGGACTGAGAGAAAACCCAAGTCCCAGGCTGGGTCCTCAGATTGCAGAGTCAGAAACTCAGTTTTACAAATGCTCAGTCTCCCAGGAGAGGCTCGTGGGACTAAAGTCACAGAGGCTGTCAACTCTCTGTAGGCAGAAGACCATTTTCACCTTCCACAATGACAAATAGATTCATGTTGGCTGGTTTGTCAGTTTTCCCCCTGTAAGAAAATGTCATGAGACACAATACTGTAGTCGAGGATTGGACTGTAAGAACATCAGACAAGTGATCATCAGGGCAGTGTTTTTCAAAGTGCAGGTTACAACCATTAATAGATCCTGGAATTAACATAGTAGGTTAACAACCACCTTTTCTGATGGAACGTAATGGGAGAGAATAAATTAGGAGAGAAGGGAAGGGAGGTGAGACGAGATACATCACACGTGGTAGGGGATGCGGCCTCATCAGACTTTCACTGAAGAGTTTTATGGGCTCGTGTGTGTGCGTACACCTGTGATTAAACACACCTCAACGTAAAATATGTTTCTTTCTGTGGATTGTGTTGGAACATAAAGGTTTGAAATGCCCTGCGCTGGACGAACTTGAAAGGTGGATCCTTCCATCCTGACGTACTTATCTCACTGTAGGATTGAGAGTGTCACATGGTCTGGACATTTTGCCTTATCAAAGCACAGATGCTCCCCGACTCATGATGGAATTATGTCCCAATAAACCCACGATAAGTTCAGACTATCACAAGCTGGAGATGTGTTTAACACACGTAACCTACTGAACATCAGAGGTGAGCCTGGCCCACCTGAAATGTGCCCAGAACACTTGCACTAGCCTAAAGTTGGGAAGATCACTAAACACAAAAACTGTTTAATAATAAAATGGTGAATACATTTTGTAATTTATTGAATATTGTACTGACAGGGAAAAACAGACTGGTTGTGTGGGCACTTGAAGTACAGTTTCCACTGAAAGTGTGTCGCTTTCATACCATCACAAAATAGAAAAATGCCAAGTCCAACCATCGTAAAGTAGGAGACCGTCTCTATTGCATGCT
>NW_007742214.1:3571-4682 GCF_000696425.1 Galeopterus variegatus
AAAAACAGACTGGTTGTGTGGGCACTTGAAGTACAGTTTCCACTGAAAGTGTGTCGCTTTCATACCATCACAAAATAGAAAAATGCCAAGTCCAACCATCGTAAAGTAGGAGACCGTCTCTATTGCATGCTCAGAACTCTTCGTGATAAAAAGGGGGGGGGAGTGGAAATACGGAAAGGACCACATTACTCCAAGGATGGTACTATGGCAAAATAGAAAAATGCCAAGTCCAACCATCGTAAAGTAGGAGACCGTCTCTATTGCATGCTCAGAACTCTTCGTGATAAAAAGGGGGGGGGGAGTGGAAATACGGAAAGGACCACATTACTCCAAGGATGTGGAGGAACTGGATCCCCCGTTGCAACCTGGTGTAGAGAAAGGTCCTCAGGGATGGACAGAGACCGCCATGGGAGCCCGGCAGGGGATCCGCTTCTCTCTCTCCACGGCCTCTGCTTCTCTCCACACGGTGGCTTTATCTGTCTTTGGGAACTGAATGCCTCACCTTCCAAGCGGCAGAACACAACCACGCAAATCCTCCCCCACGTGTGCTCTTCTCTAAACAGGAAGGTCCTGTCCCTGCATGCTAGGGACGGGCAGCACTGGGCTCCACGTGGCCCCTGGCTCTGATGCCTCCACCCCTCGGGAGCCCTTGTCACACTGCATGTGAGAGTCTGCAGCTCTTGGCTGCTCTGATCCAACTGTTTCTCTCCCCTTGAGACTTGACCGTAACTTCCCACATAGCAGAGCCACCTCCTAGTGGTGACCCAGTACACTCTCTGTGAATAAAGCAACAGAGCATATTCCTGGGAATGGGCACTGAAGTATTCATCGTGCACATCTGTCAGGTGTAAGATGGCCATGTTACTCTGAGAGCTGCGAAATCATCAAAAAAGTAGAACCAACGAAAGTGTCTATTCAAGTATTTGCATTTGTCAAAAAGAAAATTAAAATAAAATGCAAAGGTGGATAAGGAAATGGTTTTTAATACATGTATAACAATGTCTTAAGTAGTGTTTATCAAATTACAAACTTAAGTTTATGAATAAAACGTGGAAGGTAGAGAAGAAAGAAAAGGGAAGAAAGAAGGGAGGGAGGGAGGGACGATTTTAAC
>NW_007742214.1:5161-17245 GCF_000696425.1 Galeopterus variegatus
GGGAGGGAGGGAGGGACGAGAGGGAGGGAGGGACGAGAGGAGGGGCGGGAGCAGGGGATGGGTGGGGGGGGAAGGAGGCCCAACTGAGCAGAAAGGCTGCGAGGACCCTGAGCCCTGAACATGCGCTGGATTCAGGGAACAAATCTTTCTTTCTGCGTCCTCTGGCACTGCTCTATGCTGCCTTGGTCTTTACTTTGCAATTATTAGGAACAGACATTCTTAGTTTTACTTCCTTTGGGTCTGCCAAAGCCACTCAGGCACATACTTTAAATCTTTACAGAAGCCCACTGCGTCTGTTCACATTCCCACAGAAAACACACTCATCCTTGTAGAAACCGTAAGTGCTGGTGAGTCCATGCAGTACCCCAGACCGGTGTGTGAGTGACAGTCCCCTGTCCCCAACTGCCATGCACCCAGCCTCACTCTGCAGTGAGCTTCAGGTTTGTCTGAATTCAAAATGTTCAGAAGGATATGTTATCAATGCTGGGGTTTGTCTTGGCCAATGTCGTGGACACGGCTTGCATCAAACCTGCCCCAGCACAGGATGGAGGCCTCTTCAGTGTGGACAACTGTGGGTGCACAGGCAGGTACTGAGCTAGGGCAGGTCCCTCCGATGGGGTTCAAAGAAAACCTTGTACCGAAGCACAGTCTACGGGAGCGTGCACCTATGTACAGTTGGACAGATCTTCACAAAATGAACACCCACAGAGACAGAACCCACAGCCCAGAGTCCCTTGGGCCCTGTCGGGTCACTGCCCACCCCCCTGAATAACCGGCCACCCTCCTGCATACAGTTGGACAGATCTTCACAAAATGAACACCCACAGAGACAGAACCCACAGCCCAGAAGTCCCTTGGGCCCTGTCGGGTCACTGCCCACCCCCCTGAATAACCGGCCACCCTCCTGCATTCTAACAGCACAGGTGAGTTTCGCATGTTTGTTTGTTTTAAAATACAAAGAGAATCGCAGTGTGTACACTTTTGTGTCTGGCGTCTTTCCCTGCACATTACGTGCAGGAGATGCATCGTGGGTGTGTGTAGTTGTCAGTGGTTCCCTTTGGCACACAGACCTGGAGCTCTTGAGTAAGGGTTTCTCATTCAGGGAACACACATCCGACCTCCCTAAGATTCTACTGTGACAAAATTACATTCCCATAGACTTCAGGTTGCAAAGCTCAAGTGCTCCTGCCTGCTGCACCACTGCCCCCAAGGTCTGCAGCGTGAGCCCCCTTGCTGTCAGGCAGCTGATCCTGAGGGGCACAGCGTCCACCCTGCTCATGTTTCTTGCAGTGGGCGGGTTTGGGGGAGGCTGTAGGTTCAGGGAAAAGGCCCTCCACTGCCCTGGGAGAGGGTCCTCTGAAGGAGCTGGCCCGAGTCCCCCACCTCACCCCTGCACCTGGTGGAATGAACCACAGCAGCTCCTGCTGGATGGGGTGACAGCAGTCCCACTGGAAGCCGACTGACAAGTCCTAGCTATTGGCCCTTCCCAGGCAGCAGAGGACAGGGCATCAGGGTGCTAATGGGATTTCTGTGCTCCACACAAGCCACACATTGCAGAGTCTTAAAAATTACAGTGATGTTTTTCCTCTGCCAGAAATGTTGCCTTCGCCCTCTCCCACCTCTGCCTGGTCAACTCACCCCCAGCTGCTCCCCAGTAGCCCTTGCTCACCTCCGTCAGCTCATCACTGCTGCCTACTCCCTGTCCCTCCTATGTGGGGACTCCTTGAGTAAGCACCAGGTGTTCCATCCCCTCAATAGACATGCTGTGAATGCAGGAATCACAGTGGGGACACAGGAAAAAGCAGCACCGGTCATCCTTGAACTGGAGGAATTGGACGACAAGCGTTGATAGTGTGATCAAACACCGTAAGTTGCACCAGCAGTTCTCAAAGTGTGGCCTGGGGACCCCTGGGAGCCTTTGAGATCCTTTCGAGGATCCACAAAGTCAAAACTATTTTCATAATAATCTAGGACAAGAGTCAGCAAACTTTTTCTGAAAAAGGCCTGATAACTATTTCAGGCTTTGCAGGCCATGTGGTCTCTGTCACAAGCACTTAACTTTGCTGTAGTGGGTGTGATTATGTTCCAATAAAACTTTATTCACAAAAACAGTCAGTGGGCCAGATTGGGCCCCAGGCCGTGGTTTTCCAAGCCCTGATCTAAGACATTATTTGCTTCTTTCACCCTGTTGCGGAGAAGAATAATTTCTCCTTTACCCCTTGGGAACCTTTGGCTGCGTCTAAGAATTAAGGTGACATAAGAGAGATTAACAGGAGACAAGCGTACAAGTTTTATTACTTCCTATATGTACATGGGATCCTCACCAGGGAGTGAAGACCCAAAGAAATGGCCAAAGCAGAAATCCTTTAAACATCTTAGACGAAGAAGTGACACATTTGTGAAGAAATAACAAGACAAGTGGGTCGGGCTGGGAGCAGGGAGTGCTGGGGTGCTCAGGGCTGTTTTCTTGCGCTGCTGTGGGGAAGGCATCTTTCTCGAAGGAATTGCTGTGCTTGCTGCAGGTAGGGAAGGACAGGTCGGAGAGCCCTTTCTGCAGCGACTGTTTCTCAAGTGCCTCCAGCTCGAAATCCTCAATATGCCAAATGGGCCCATTTTGGGGGGCATGGCCTTAACTCCTTCAACGTCCATTTTCTCACAAATGTGCAGGGGAGTTTCCCAGAAGCTAAATGACGTATGATAAGCAGAACAGGCAAAGCAGAGGTGTGCAGAAGAATCCAGTTCTCTCCTATTAAGCCACACGTGAAAGAGATCTGCAAAAATTTAAAACAATGCCACTCTTTCAACTAATTGCTTTTGTTTTAGAAAATGTAGTTATTTTTAATAAAGTATATGTTTCATGGTTAACACTGAGTGAGCTTATAATTACAATTTTTAAATGAATTATCACAATAAATACTTTAACAGTTCTTGGATTTAATTGTAATATGGTACATGTCAACAGATACAGCACAAGGAAACACAAGCTCTTTAGGGCCCTCAATTAATTTAAGAATCCAACTATAAGTACGTATTAATAGAAGGCTATGCCTTCCTTGGTGTTTTCTTACTTTTATTTCATCTTCTCCCTCCTCTTTTGGGTTCCCTTCTCCGTAGACTCTGGAAGCCTGCTGTGCACTAGTGTAAACCCCTCCCCAGCGCTGACGGTTCAGGGAGCCGTCCTAGCAGGGCCCACCCTCTCTGTGTGAACCCTCAGAGCAGCCTCCTGGGGCAGAACAGCGCCTGTTTCACAAATGAGAAAACAAAGTGAGACATCCGTACTGAGTCCTGCAGCCAGGATGTGTCACTTGCAGTAAGGCATGGACCCCGTTGGCCACACTTCTGACCTTGTCCCGTCCCACATCCAGAACGTGAGCTCATGCACCCCTCCCCCTCTGCCTCCATTTTAGCTGGGAGGGAACCAAGAAGTCAGGAGGAGAGTTTTCTTGAGTGTAGACTGAAGGAAACCTGAGTAATTGTCATACCACAAAGACAAGTAACTTTCGTATAAAAAGCAAAAACAAAACAAAACAAATTGTAAAAAAGCAACCCTACAAAAACAAAATCCAGCTCTTTTAGCAAATACCTGCATAGAGCTCAACTCCATGAGGGCAGGCTGGGGCCACCCTTTGTCTTTCCTGCCTCCCAAGACACCAGGACTATTGAAGAGAATGAGAAGGCATCTCGGTGACCACACAGAGTCAGGATGTTTCTAGAAGATGGAGGGCACTTGGTGGAGCCCCAGGAGTGAGGCCCTCCCCAGATTATGCAGGAGGGGCCTGGGGAAGGGCAGTGGATCTGCTGGTGGGAGGGGAGGCTGCAGCTGAGCCCAGGGCAGGAGCAGCAGGAGCGCTGGGAGGTGTGTCTGGAGCACGCCGCACCTGCAGCTGCCAACCCTAGCCCAGCATTGCACCTGAAGGCAACAGGGCGATTCTCCTGCTAGAAAGTGGGAAAACTGCCTGCTGGTAATCCACAAAATCCTCAGAATGGGAGAGCTGAGTCCTGTCTTCCTTGATTCTGACATCTGGGATGGTTACTGCCCCCTCGCCATGACATGGAAAGGTCAGCATCAGATCCTGCCCCACACAGAGAACGTGTCCACCTCCCCATGGAGGGCAGGGACAGATGGAAGGAAAACCAATGGCAGAAGATCCCACCTCAAAAAATCATCCCAGGGGCCGGCCCGGTGGCGCACTGGAGAGTGCACCGCTTGGGAGCACGGCGGCGCTCCCGCCGAGGGTTCGGATCCCATGTGGAGACCGGTTCCCACTCACTGGCTGAGCGCGGTGCGGGCGCAACACCGAGGGTTGCGATCCCGTTGCCGGTCCCCGGTACGGGCGCGACACCGAGGGTTGCGATCCCGTTACCAGTCAGTAAAAAAGACAAAAAAGGAAAAAAAAAATCATCCCAGAAAAGAAAATAAGATAAAATAGATCACCCCAGATACTCTTTATAAATAGAAGCTGACAATCCCCAGACACACAGCATGAGAAAGACAAGGACCAAGACAGATAGAGCTGACTCCCGAGGAGACAGAGTGGGTGCAGGAGACATGCAAAGACCAGAAACCATCGGTGAGTCAATGAACCAGCCACTCTCCAGTTAGTATCTTCAAAGAGACATGAGACAACATTTCACCCGAAAATAACAAGGTATTAATGAAAAGATGATGGAGTTCTTGAAAATTAAGGATATGATTGCTAAAATTCAAAAACGTAATAGAAGAGATGAAATAAAGAATCATCAAGGATGTGGAACAAAAAGATGAGCAACTAGAAAACTTGAAAAACGACTAGACTAAGAGAGGACCAAAATCTGCCTGATAGGAACTTTAGAAAAAGACCAGAGAACGTTATTTTTCTAATTAAAAAAGTTTTAAAAATCATAATAAAATTAAAAATGAACAAAGAATAAAAAAATTAAATTGAAATTAATTATTTAAATTTTTTTTAAGGAAATAAAGCAGAACATATCCAGACCTCAGGTCCAAAGATCAATTGAGTGTTGTGCAAATGAGTAAAAAAACCTGACTTTTCTAGAAGTGTCCTTGTGAAACCTGAGAACACTGAGGATGAAAGAAAGCCTACAAGTCTCCATAGAGAAACGGCAACGTGTCACCCACAGGGGTCTGCTTGGCATCAACAATGTTCAATTCCAGAACACAAGGGTCAACACAGTCAAGGTTCCAAGGGAAGCTAACTCTGAACCTAGGATTCACCATGCAGCTCAATTACGAGCCGAGTGAGATCAGAAACTATGCAACGGCATGAATGAGTCTGAAGAGCAAAATGTTGAGCAGGTCTTGCCAGCTTCGATCCATACGGAGTGCTGGGGCGGGAAGACAAGGCTATCGTGATGGATGTCAGGGGTGGAATGTTCTAGATCTTCATCCGCATGGTGGGGAAATGGATGTATGCACGTGTAGAAGGTCATGGAGCTTTACGCTGAGGATTTGTGCACTCGGCTGTGTGTAACTTACACCACAATTTTTTTTTTTTTTTTGCTAAACTATTTCAAAGTAACTTTTGCCATAATGACATTTTACTCCTCAGATATTCAACTTGTATCTCCAAAAAATTAGGACATTCTCCTAAAAAACCACAATATCTGTATCACATCCAGAATATATAATTATATAAAACAACTACTGGCTTATTAACACATTGTCTTGTCCTTATTTAAATGTACTAATTGCTCCATAAAGCCCATTGCAACTTTAAAAAAATTTTTGATCCAGAATCTGAATTTTTTTATTATTCAAAACATTTCAACAATTACTAGTCCATATCTATGAGGTTCAGTACGTTGTTTCAATACACGCGCATCACTTAAGGTAGACAGCACAGTTCTGTAACCATCAGTCCACTACTTTCCACCTCCCTCGCCTCCCCCCACCCTCTGTATACAGTGATTTTTGAAAATGAGTGAAGGCAGGTGGGCAGGCTGCGACCGTCCCTTTTTTTTAATTGACACACAATTGATTATACATTTTTGTGGGGTACAAAGTTGACTGCCAATAGTTGTATACGGTATGTGATGGTCACATCAGGACGGCTAGCTTACTCATCACTGCAGTACGTAATCATTCTTGGGTCCTTTAAGCAATTTCTCATTAATTTCTTATTAACCTTCCTCCCCTGCCCCACTCCTGTCCACTTCTAGAAACCACAGTCCTGTTCTCTCCTTCTGAAAGTTTGCGTTTTCCTGTGATTGTTGTTTCTTTCTTGTTTATTTGCTTATCTATTTATTTAGCTCCCACTTATGAGTGAGCACATGCTGTATTTCTTTTTGTGCCTGGCTTATTTCACTTAACATAATTTCTCTAAGTTCATCCAAGTTGCTGAGAATGGCAGAATTTCTTTCTTTTTTTTTTTATGGCAGAGCAGCATTCCATGAGCATATGTATCACATTTTTGTTACCCAGTCATCCATCCGTGGACATTCAGGTTGGTTCCACAGCCTGACCGCTGTAAATAGAGCTGCAGTAAACACGGAGTGCAGGTGTCCTTTTGACATGAAGATTTCCGTTCCTTTGAGGAGATATCCAGCAGTGGGATTGCTGGACCACGTGGTAGTTCTATCTGCAGCTGTTTGAGAATCGTCCACACCGTTTTCCATAGTGGCTGTGCTAATTTACAGTCCCGCCAACAGCACAGAAGGGTCCCCTTTTCTCTGCGATCTCTTCAGCATTTGTTATTCTCTTTTTGATAATAGCCAATCTAACGGATGACATGACATCTCACAGTGGTTTGGGTTTGCATTTTCCTGATGGCTGGTGACGTTGAGCATTTTTCCCTATCCTGTCCCTTCTGACCCTGGCCATGCTGAGATTGCCAGTGAGCTCACGATCTCTGGGCACTGCCCCTACTCACTGCTGCGGGTGCTCCAGAGGCCAAAACCATCAAGGCTCTCAACAACCCTGTAAAGGAGTTTCTACAGGCAGGAAAGGAGAAAGAGGCACACGGGGGACGATGCCTGTGGGAGGCCATCAGCTGTGTGCATTAGAGCTGAGCTCCCTGGACCCCACGTCTGAGTTCCCTCCATGGCACCGCGGCCCCTCCGCTGCCGAGTGAGATCCCACCAGCTTGGCCAATCTCAAAGTATTGCCACTCGAGTATGACGTTCAATCTGGCAGTGTCCTTTCTGCTTTAAAGTACTGGACAAATGTCAGATTTACACTTACTCACAGTGGCGTGGGCTGCAAGGCTGGGAAAACAAACACAAGAGGAAACTCTGCTGCTCATGGGGGCCTCTGGAGCTGCTGGGGACGTCGCTTCCAACCAGGGCTCCTCCAATATGGTGGGGTCCTGGGGCTCCCCAGGAACTGGTGCAGCTCTAACCTTAGTGTCTTAGAGGGCTCGCGCTGGCAGGTATCTTCAGGTGCCACGTTCTCACTGCACAGGTGTGGAAGGTGAGCCCAAAAGGATGGCGCTTTCTTCCTTGTCGCTGTCTGAGGTGATGGCCCCACCTCCTGAACGTCAGACAAGACAGCTGGCTTTTTTCCAAGCTTCGGTGCCCTAGAACTCCAGAAGTTTCAGTGTGCCTGTGATCTCCCCTCAGTGTGTATAGGATTACAACACAAGATGCTCAGAAGTCGAGGTTCCATTCTTTTACCTCGAGTGTCTGCATAACATGATCAAGGAGCAGTTGATTATACAGACCAAGACCCTCGGCACACACGAATGCACATCTTGAGTCACTTATGTTTCCTACGTTCCTAGAACAGCCTTGTCCTCTCTCTGCTTTTGGTGACACAAACCACACCAATTGGAAAATGAGCTTTCCTGCTGCTGTGTGGCTTGCATGCTGTCCCCAAGCGTGACTGTCCAGCGCCTGAAACTCACTCCTTGGTTGGGGTTCGGGAAACATGTGCTTCTTCCTGCTGCAACTGAGCTCTGGGCTCTGAGCAGTCCCAGGATCAGCCGACCGGATTCCCTGCAAGTCAGGAAATGAGAGCCAGACGCCCCCACGTGTCTCTGTGGTCGGTGGAGTCAGTTCCCTCTCTGGGCAGATGAAAGTTCACTGCACGTGGTTGAGGGGCAGAGACTCAGCCTCCTAGAAACTAAGACCTAGCATTTGTCTCACAGGAAATCTCTTTGGAAGCTAGGTTCTAATCAACAGCATTAAATAAATCACTGACATCTACAGACTGGCCAACTCCAAGAGCAGTTTGTCTGCATTTGTTCTAAAACTTAAAGCATAAGTTTTACTTTTAAATGAGAACACCCTAAAATGCCAGCATGAAGACAAAGCGAACCCAATCTTAGTGATAGGATTTGCAAAAAGGAAAAAGAATTTTAAAAATAAAATGGGCCGGCCCGGTGGCACACTGCTACAGTGCGCCGCTTGGGAAGCGCAGCGGCGCTCCCGCCGAGGATTCGGATCCCACATACAGACCGGCTGCTCACTGGCTGAGCGAGGCGCGGGAGCAACACCGAGGGTTGCGATCCCATTGCCGGTCACGAAAAAAAGACAAAAAAAGGAAAAATAAATAAATAAATAAAACACTTCATGTTTATCTTTGACAATTTTGAGTAAAAAAAAACCCCACAAACTCTGCCACTGCTCAGCATTCTCCACGACAAAGGTTCGTCCTCGGGCTCCCAGTAAATAAATAAATAAAACACTTCATGTTTATCTTTGACAATTTTGAGTAAAAAAAACCCCCACAAACTCTGCCACTGCTCAGCATTCTCCACGACAAAGGTTCGTCCTCGGGCTCCCAGAACGGTCTTGGCTGGGTGTGACCCGGCCCACCTCCCGGGGAAGAGGAAGCAAGGGACGTGAGAGCTGGCAGGTGCGGGCACCTGCTTGCCACATCTGCCCGGTCAGCGGGCTGCAGAGTCTGGCCCTGTCACAGACGACAGCTCTGTGGTCCCCATGACCTACAGAACTGAGGTGAATGCACCTCGACTATGCCCCCCATTCCTCCTCCCTCCACCCTGTTTTCCTCCTCCTTCCCTTTTCCCCTCACCCCCAACTTCTCCACACAACATCTTAGAACATAAAAAAATAATATTAATAAATAAATAAATTTAAAGAAAAAAAGAACTGGGGTGAGGGTGCTCTCACACAGTGACCCCTGCCCTCCAAGCCTCGGTTCTCATCTGACAGCTGTTGGTTTCAGCATTTACACATTGGCTCGAAAACCCTCATGTTGCCATCCCTAGACCCTGTTGGTGCATTGTTGTCATTGTTTTTTATAATGGACTTTCTTTTTTAGAGCAGTTTTAGGATCATGGCAAAATGTAGCAGAAATAACAGAGATTCCCATTTACCCTCCAGCCCCCCACCACACGCACAGCCTCCCCGACTATCAACATCCCCACCAGAGTGGTCTGTTTGTTACAATTGATGAAATTGCACTGACACATCATTAGCCCCTAAAGTCCAGAGCTTGCATTAGGGTTCACTCCTGGTGTTGCACATTCTATGGGTTTGGACAATCATATTATGACATGTGTCCACCCTTATAGGACCATAGAATAAGTTCACCACCCTACAAATCCTCTGTGCTCTGCCTATTCACCCCTCCCTCCCCCAACCCTTGGCAACCACTGGTCTTTTCACTGTCTCCATAGTTTTGCCTTTTCCAGAATGTCCTGTAGTTGAAATCACACCGTGTGTAGACTTTTCAGATGGGACACTTTTATTTAGGAATAAGTGCATTGCTTTTTTGAGACCGTAGTTCTATCAAATTATGCGGCAGAACCAGCCACATGATATGTGTGACCCAGAGCAAAATAAAAACGTGGGGCTCCTTGTCCAAACCTACAAAGATGGTGACATTAACTGCAGAGCATTAAGCCATGCATAGGCCTTCCAAGGGCCGGGCCCTGTGAAACCATGCAGGTGTCAGCACAGGAAGGTCCTGCTAACGAGCAAGCTTATAAGGCAAGTGCCCAGCACATGAGTGGGTCCTTGTCTTTTTCAGATTCCATAAAGCTGGAGCATGTAAACCAAAGAATGTATAACCTTTCGTTTCAATGATGCGTTCACAGTTGCCAACAACCTCCATGCTCAAGGGCGTTCTCAAACAACACCTGAGGAAACACAAGAGGGATGAAGTCGGGCTCTCTGCTGATTCCTTCCTTAACTTCATTGAAACTCCATCAAAACAGAGTCCATGCACAGGCATTGGGCTCTGCAGTGCGAAGCCCCCTCAATGCCTATGAACTGGCAATGAGTAATTTTGACTGGCAAAGAGAAAGCAGCCACTGTTTTTGATGACAACATCTTCAACTGTCATATCGAGGACCACGCAGGCTGGCACGTGTCCAGGCAGCATGACGCTAGTTTAGAAAGTGCTGCAGCCGAGCAGCTCCCGGGCGGGCTGCAGGCAACGGGCCGTGGGAGCCACTGCATCACCTGGGCCGTCCCTGTGCCAAGAAGCACGCATTTGTCTGGTGCCCATGCTATTGCTGTAACTAAACCACTGGTGCCATAACTGTCACTCTCCTTGCTTTCTCCAAAATGCTGGTACTTTAGAATTCATGCAGCAGTGCAGGACACTGAGGGAGAATGTCCCATGTCACAGCGCTGGCCATGCTATTGCTGTAACTAAACCACTGGTGCCATAACTGTCACTCTCCTTGCTTTCTCCAAAATGCTGGTGCTTTAGAATTCATGCAGCAGTGCAGGACACTGAGGGAGAATGTCCCATGTCACAGCGCTGGCCAGGACTGGTGGGGCAGAGAGGGCTGCAGAGAGGATGAGGAGACTAAAAGAGCCACCCTCAGTGTGCCTCGGCAGGGCGTGGATGCGAAAGGTGTCCGTGCTCCAGAGCTGCCACAGCAGGGTCCCACAGGCTGGGGCCTTGAGCAACAGACAATTGCTTTCTCATGGTTCTGGAGGCTGGAAGTTCAAGACCGAGGTGCGGGCAGGGTTGCTTCCTTCTGAGGCCTCTCCTTGACTTGTAGATGGCTGTTGTCTCCCTGTGTTGTCACATGGTCTTCCCTCTGAGTGTGTCTGTGTCCTAATCTCCCCTTATGTAAGGACGCCAGTCAGACTGAATTAGATTCCATGATCTCACTCTAACTTCATCACCTCTGTTGAGACCCTCTCTCCAAATCCAGTCCTGTTCTGAAATACTGAAGGTGAGGAGCTCAGCGTGGGAATTTGGGGGAAAATAATTCAGCCCATAACAGGTGGTGATTTAAATTCTCCCCAGAGAGTCAAAGGGACAGTGACCAGGGATGTGTGGAGCTGTTCCCAACCACATTCAGTATTTTTGTAATTTAAGGAGAATTAGCCAACTCCAGAACAGGAAATATCATCCCATCTACTCAGATTCAAATCTTGTTTTGTTCCTCATGTGTATTTCCACGTATCTCTTTTTATACATTTCTTGTTAATATTGTTTCTAAATATTGTCTGCGTGGCTTCTATAAATGAGACCTTTCCCTCCAGTGTCTTTTCTATCTAGACATTATTTTTCTGTAGAATGACTACCGATTTTCTCACACAGCCTCTGTTTGCATTTCGTTTCCTTGGCCTTCCACGAGCGCTGCCATGTGTCGTCTGTGAACCGTGGTCACTGAGCCTTCCCTGACCAAGTTCCACGTCTTCCCCTTCATTCCCTGGGGAACTGGATTCACTCCCAGGACAATATTAAATGAAGAGTTCATATGGAATTTGCTGTCTTGCTCCTGACTTTTCTAGTTTCTAGGATCTTAGTGTTAAGCATGACGCTGCTTTCCGACGGGAGGTATCACTAGGGAGAGGCTGAAAACACCAGTGGACGACGGCCAGACCACACATAAAGACAGGGCTCTTCACAACGTGCCCGGGAGGCCAGCCTACTGCAGCAGTCCCGTTGCTGAGCGCTTGTTTGGCTGCCTGCCCCCTTGCAAAAAGAAACCACTCAGAAGTCAAGTGTTGGTGAAAACGGAATCCAGCTTTTATTCAGGAACAGCAGTGACCTGAGGAGAGACTGGGCTGACCCATCGCTCTGGTAAAACCGAAGGAGACTGGCCAGGCCGAAGCATCTCAGAGGCTCAGATTCACTGAGGGGTTTTCAGAGGGGGCTGAGGGGATGGAACGTGGGACATGAGAAGTGCAGGGAGGGATGTGAGCTCTGGGGGGGGG
>NW_007742214.1:18245-20131 GCF_000696425.1 Galeopterus variegatus
GGGGGGGGGGGGGGGGGGGGGGGGGGGGGGGGGGGGGGGGGGGGGGGGGGGGGGGGGGGGGGGGGGGGGGGGGGGGGGGGGGGGGGGGGGGTTGGGGTGGGGGGGGGGGGGTCTGTGCAAGGGGCCAGGTGCGAGGGCTCACCAGGGCTCTATGTGTTTTCTGTCCCCACCCTTGGCGCCATCTCAGGGTCCTGCTGTGGGTGGAATGAGCACAGCTTTACCGACGTCTTCCTCGGTTTCTCAGGGTCTGGATAGTATGTGCCTCACGGCAAGTCTGCAGCTCCAGGCTGACTGAAAAACAGCTTTACATTTATGTAAATAATGTCGTCTTTTCCTGTAACCACGGTTCAAAACATCAAACAACCATGGGAAAAGAGGAAACTCAGAAATACATGCTAAGAAAAAAACTTTTAAATTCTTCTACAGCCCAGGTGGTTTTAGTTTTGAACATGGCTTCAGTCCTGCTCATTCCAACAGTCCCCTATTACCCACAAGGCACATGTTCCAAGACCCCCAGGGATGCCGGAAACCACCAGTAGTCTTGAACCTTAAATAAACTGTGTTTTTTCCTATACGTACAAACCCATGATAAAGTTTAATTTATAAATTAGACACATTAAGAGATCAAAAACTATAACTAATAATAATGTAGAACAATTATAACAACATACTGTAATAAAGGTTTTGTGAATGTGGCTTGCACTGTACTCAAAATATCTTGTACTCACCTATTATTGGGCAGAGGTTGACCATGAGTAACTGAAACCACAGATAAGAGGAGACTACTGTACCTACAATAACCAGCCACGAAGCCAGCCTGCTATGTCACCCTTGCAGAAGTCACATATCTTAGTTTTCTGCTGCTCATAACATAATACCTGAAATTAAATAATTTAGAAAGAAACAGAATTTATTTCTTACAGTTCTGGAGGCTGGGAAGTCCGAGGTCAAGGTGGCACATCTGGTGAGAGCCTTCTTCTTTATGGTGCTGGGCATCACATGGCAAGGGGGCAAGAGTGTGCTAATGTGCCTCTTCCTCTCCTTATAAAGCCCCAGTCCACTCCCATGACAACCCATTGCTGTGGATTGAATGTCCCTTCAAAACACATTGAAATTGACCCTCATTGTAACAGTGTTAAGAGAGTGAAAATTTGATTTTGATATTTGGAAGGTGGGGCCTGAAAGAGGTGATGGGATTGTGAGGACTGTGTTCTCATGAATGGATTGATCCATTCATGGAATAATAGTTTCATGGTTTAGTGGGTGGTCATGAGCATGGTTCTGGTGGCTTTATAAGAAGAGCACCTGCTCTAATTAACCATCTCCAGCTTCCCCAGGCCAACATCCTCCAGCTGGGCTCGCCTGTGACTGTTCTTTTTTCCACAACGAAGCTTTCCCACTCCTTGGCCTGCCTGTGAGGCTCTGCTGAGAGCAAGTGACAGAGGCCAACTCCCTTGCTGTAGCAGGCTCTGAATAGCAGCCTTTCCTTTTCCTATTCAGGTGGTATTGATTGACGTCCACTATAACTAACCATTTTATCACGTTAAGGAAATATCTATCATCTATTTGGATTTTATTGGTTTTAAAACTCAGATATGAATGATGACTTTTACTACATGTGGTTTTCAGCAACTATGAAGGTGCCTGTACAAAGTTTCCCTTCACTTGCTAATATGGTGAACGGTAAAAGAGGGAGGTCAGTGTTAATGTTTATTTTAAAAGAATTTTTTGATCTTTCAACCCAGGTTATTTTTACTAGTTATTATTATTTTTTAAAATGAATTGTATTTATTTTGACTCATATTTTCTGACTTTATTGAAAATTTATCAGAAACGTACTGATTTTTAAAAACACGTATAATCCATTGAACTCCCTAATCAACTTT
>NW_007742214.1:20731-21031 GCF_000696425.1 Galeopterus variegatus
TTTTCCTTTTTGTCTTTTTTACTGACCGGTAACGGGATGGCAACCCTCGGTGTTGCGCCCGTACCAGGGAACAGCAACTGGATTGCAACCCTCGGTGTCGTGCCCGGTTGCACCCACACCGCGCTCAGCCAGTGAGTGGGAACTGGTCTCCACATGGGATCTGACCCCTCGGTGGGAGCGCCGCCACACTCCCAAGCGGCGCACTCTCCAGTGCGCCACCGGGCCGGCCCCCCCAATTCATATATTAAAGTCCTAACCCCCAGTCAGAATTTGACCTTATTTCGAGGTAGTGTCTTTACA
>NW_007742214.1:21128-21337 GCF_000696425.1 Galeopterus variegatus
ATGTTTATTTTAAAAGAATTTTTTGATCTTTCAACCCAGGTTATTTTTACTAGTTATTATTTTTTTTAAATGAATTGTATTTATTTTGACTCATATTTTCTGACTTTATTGAAAATTTATCAGAAACGTACTGATTTTTAAAAACACGTATAATCCATTGAACTCCCTAATCAACTTTGAGTAATTCACCATTGATTTTTGGTGGGTTT
>NW_007742215.1:0-10400 GCF_000696425.1 Galeopterus variegatus
AACTCTGGGATCCAAAAAAGCATGGTAATGAATAGTACTTCAGATAGGACTGAAAAGCATGGTACCAGCCTTTAATATTCTTGCATCTTTCTTTTCCATATTCTTTTCCCTGTACTCTCCCTACTTCAACATCCAAATCAGTGGCATCCAGTGGTCTCTACTGAGCAAGTTACCCCCGTGTGTGCTCTCCTGAAATAGCACGTACCTCACACTTAAACCCTACAACCCAAGTCGAACCAAACTTAGCACATTCATGTTGGGGAATTTCTGGCTAATAACATTACAGGGAGTTGATGCATTTTAATAGAAAGAATTTGATAGTCTCATTAGAGACTTGAGTTAATCACAATGCAGAACAAATTTCAGGTATGCTGGGAGGTGAAAATTCAGGTGATATGAGTCAACACTTCTCCAGCACTCTTCACATCTTGACATACACTTATTAATATGGCAGGCCCTGAGGATGGGGACCCTGCCGTCTCTGTGATACTTATGGGAAGGCAGTTTCTCACATTAATTAACACAAGCAGGACTTACTTCGATATAGATGTAGTGCTTGCTGTTCTCAATCACGTGGACGTAAGCAGCATGGATGGACTCTTCATGGTACTTTATACCAGCAGACCAGTCAGCAGCAGAGCGGAGCAACTACAAGGCAGCAGTCAGAAATGAGCGAACATGACACAGTGGAGATGACACCAGATGTATTAACACCGTGAGGTCACTCCTTTTTCTTCTGAACAATGGAATGATTACAGTGGCTGGAATGTCGTGCATGGGCCAAGGGAGAGTAGGGGGGTGGAGAATGGGGCTGAGGAAAAGGTAGGAGGGGAACTGGTCCTCAGACACAGTCTGTAAGGAAGGAACCCAGCTGGAAATCATGTCCTGAATACAACTCCTTCCACCCAGGATTATTTCCATTCAGAATTGCAAACCACAAGCTAAGGTTTCTTACCATGAATATTCCAGAAGTACTTCTTCTGGTGGCTATGAATGCCTGTTGTTCTGGTCTATTATTAGTAGTACCCACTTTCACTCTCCTGGTTTGGATCATATGGTATGGTCATCCTAGCTCTGGCTCAAATAGTGCGATTATTCCTTTCCTCACAAATAGATATTGTTCAGATTAATACTTTCTAAAAAATAAGTCATTTAGGCATATAATCTTGATTCTGCCTTTAATTACGTTTCTCATCCTTGGCTTGTCACTTTAACCTGAACTTTCTCATAGTAATAATGAGAGAAAACTAATCGCAGGAAAAAAGGTGGAGGCTCAGAAAAGTGAAGCACCTTGCACAGAGTCCCAGGAGCACTAATATTGGCACAAAGCTTGCATTTGCCTCTTTGCATCCCACATCCTGTGCTTGTCCACCAGGCCATGCTGTCGGTTTTGCCCTTTTGTCACATCTGTGTGTCATACCAATTAACTTGAAGTTGACCCCATCACCTTAGATGAAATGGGTCAAGGCTGAGCTCCTGACTTTCCCCTAAACTGTTTCCCGTCTCGAATACCCCATTGGCCAGGGGTATACCATCATTTCTTCAGTCCTTAAAGCTGAGGATCTTTGGCCTGTCTCTTCTGCTCATCATCTATATACAAGCTCACATCTGACCTGGTTTACTCTGTGGAGGGTTTGTCAGATCTGCCCCTTTCTCTTCACTCACACTGCACCCCTCTGTTCAGACACTCACTTGCTCTGCTTGGACTACAAGAGCTTCTAGCTCAGACACCTGACTGCGGGTTAAATACGCTGATGCAGAGCAGGACTGCCTAGGCTCAAAGCCTAGCTCAACTACTCACTGGCTATGGATCTTGGTCATGTTTCTTAACTTCTTTGTGCCTCAAATTTCTGTTCTACAAAATGGAGTTCTACCTTATAGGGTTGTAGACAGGATTACATGGATTACTGTAAAGTGCTCAACAGCAGGCCTGGTACCTATTAAGTGGTACAGAAGCGTAATTATTCATGAGAGCATTAGAGGACTCATTTGAGCTGCAGTGGATTATGTCAGGGACACTGCAGAACAGACTGTGGCTGTGCAAGGAGGGTGGACTAGAGGACATGGAAGGCTTTCTCAACACCAAGCAACCATTGGTTGTCAGTTTTTCAGCATTCTAACTAGGACTGCAGAATAATGTTGGCTTATAGTAAATGCTCAATAAATACTTACTATACAAATAGAAGAATCACTATACAAATAGATTTGTTATTCCTGATTTCAAATGAATGTTGAAACTGTCCCTCATGAGGTCAACTGAAATTAAAAGTAAAATGGAAAGCTGGCCAGTTAGCTCAGTTGGTTATATGATGGTGCTAATAACACTAAGGTCGGGGGTTTGATCCCTGTACCAGCCAGCAAAAAATAAAATAAAATAAAAAAAGAAGAATGGCCCCGTATTTATTAGGAATATATATATACAGTGACGATCGAATACATTATCAATTCTATGTCTGTTATATATAAAAGGTCAGGTAAAACTCTTGCTCTAATCAATAACTTCAAAATTGCATCTGAGGGCTGGCCCATGGCTCACTTGGGAGAGTGTGGTGCTGATAACACCAAGGCCACAGGTTTGGATCCCTATATAGGGATGGCCGGTTAGCTCACTTTGGAAAGGGTGGTGCTGACCAAATTGCATCGGTAAGGCTACTGAAATTCACACCTAGAACTTACTAAAAATCATTGATTATGCCATCCTCAATAATGTCATTTCTTTTCAGTATGGGTTATTTATGTGTATCACAAAATATCTCCCCTCAAAGCATTTTATTTAATTTTACCAGAAGAATATGTGCAATGAAATTGTAAAATTTAATCTTGAACACAAATAGTCAAATATCACAGAAGAAAACGTTTAAGAAAAATTTAGATAAATATGATCCATACTGGGAAAAATATCTTGATTTTACATCCTCTCCAAGGAATTGCATTATTGTTCATCAGGTAGAAATAACGAAGGTTAAACAAATAGAAGTTTCAATTCCTAGTCCACTCAAATTAATATTGAATTTTGTTGCTAAGGCGCATGGCCCTGAAAATACAGGTTACCTTGAGGAGATTCTTAAGCCACACATCCTGATCTAATTCTATATAACTCTGGAAACAATGTATAAAATTGCAAAGTATACTGGAAAGATAGGAACTCGATGTTGTAGCTCAGTCCTTACTGGTTCTTCCACCTTGGACAGGTCATTTTAACATCATGGAGGCTCAGTTTCCTCCACTGTACCATTGACATTGAGATCCCTCTCTCTCTCTCTCTCTTTGTCTCTCCCCCTCCTTCTTTCCCCCAAAGCTACTGTGAAGGAAAAAATGCCATAACAAACATAAAGTGCTAATAGAAGCATGTGGAACTTAGTAGCAGATACTCTGCACATGTATATGTGTGTCTGCCTCTGTAAAAAGTTACAGGCAAAGTTTATAAACCCTTGGTGGTACCATCTTAGTCTTCCCCTCAAATAAAGAAACCTTATACTTCCTTTCCTTTCTCACTCTAAAATTTGCTCAGATTCGAAGGTTCAGTAAACTCATTCACATAAGATACAAACTAGGAGTGTCAAGTAGGCGTCAACTCGCTTGTTAAAGTCTAATTGATGCAGAGTGGCTTCCTGGACAGCTAGGCTGAAGAGAAGGTTCTTGGAACTGGGCACACTGGGCAAGAAATCTGAGGTCAATTTCCAACAGCTGCCATCAAAGGGGAAGATGAAGGTCGCATATGTGCAATTTTCCTTTCAAGGACATCAATAAGAATTTCCCTTTCTAGAGGCATTTAAATATTTAAAATAAGTAAAGCTGTAAGCCAAAAGAAGACCATTTTACGTATCAGCCTGTAGGGGAGTACAAGCAAAAGCGGAGGGGCCTCCCTGAAGCTGTAGAGTAGGCTGCCCACCTCCCGAGAGGCTCAGCGCTTCCTACCCCATTATCTGAGTCCAAGCCCATATCCTTTACTCACAAGGAAAACTCATTTAATTTTAAAAAGTCATCATTTTTGGTTAAACTAAAAACATATCTTTCGAGCAACACAAAAGATATCACTTGGGATTATTATTCATTTACCATTATACTAGTTAGTTAAAATCTGGCTGTCACCACAAGATAAATTGAAAATATGAATTTCTTTCTTGTTCTGTGTGTATTCTTGAACTGTAGAATCCTGAGTTTATGTAAAAATCAACCTAACTGCTTTCCATTCTTGAGGGTCTAGAAAGTTTCATCAACACTCAAGTAAGTCAACACATTTTGAGTGACTTTCTCTTATTTTAAATGTAAGATTTATTCTCTTCTTTTTCTTCGCTGACCTCACCAACTTGTCTTGCATTTCGGTTTTAAACCAGTGTAACTGAGACAAGCCTCAAACTCCTCCCTCCATATGCAGAAATGTGGCTTATCTTGCTGTCTCAAGTGTACTGGGAACCAAATCCAACCCACACTTTTCAAACCTCAAGTTTGAATATGCAATATTAAAGTATATAAAAATGGCATATTTCTGAGTTTATAGTTTAGTCTCAGAATTGTAATTTGGACCAGTCATTTTCCTTTGTACTGTGTCTTAGTTTTTAACTTAAAATACAGCCTTCTCTTTAACCACAAGCCCTAATCCCCTTACATACTATGGGTCCAAGTCGAAAATATGCACTAATAATCCCTTTTTGAAGAAAAACATTCAGAACTTTCTTAGTATTTCTCCCAAGTTCCTTTCCTTTCTCTCTCCCCAATGCCTTTTATTCCCTAAAAATTCAGCACACATCTTAATTCCTTTTTGTTTCCCTAAGCTTCCAAGTCAAACATGGAACAAAGACTAGGCCAAATGTACCTTTTATATGTCCCTTAAGCAGAGGTTGGCATCTGTGTAGAAGCTCACAAGTGGTGTGGGAGAGAAAGGAGGTGCTCAGATGTTGGGCCTCACCCTTCTAGGCTGGACTGAGGAGAATAGCAGGCAAGGGACATCAAGAAATTGACCTGGTGCAAGAATCTGCCTCACCCCACCAAGCTCTTTCTTTTAATAACCACTTTTCTAGAGTTGAGTGTCAGCCGTTCATACCATAACGTGCTATTATTCACACAGGATGATCCTTCTGCCTGAACAGAAAAGAAAAGTTCATCTTGACGCAGAAGGAGAGAAAGAAAAGATACCTTTTGAAGAATGGTACTTTAGCGGAGAGAAGTCCTGGGGAAAAGGGTACAGTTGAGGAGCCAGAAAGAAGCAGAAGGACAGTTGGAGATGGATTTGGGGCTGTGGCAACAGAAGTTGATACCAAAAGGCAAACACGACATGCAGCTTTGCCTTGCTAGAGCCTCGGTGGTTACGGCCATCCTGGTCTCGCTGGAAGTCTCCATGATTAACAGTTATGACCTCAGACGCTGGAGCCAGACTGCTTAGGATCAAGTCTCATCCCCACCACTTACTCACTGTTATTTTAACCTCTCAAGGGCTTAGTTTTCTCATCTGTAAAAAACGGGTTGAATAGGAGTACAGCTCATAGACTGGTGGATATAAGTGAAAGCTTCGTGCAGTGCTGGGCATGGAGGAAAAGCTCCCTGGTCACATTGGCTTCCGCCCGCCTGGACCCCTCTCAGGCTCACACGAGTGTTGCTGCATGAAGACCTGGTCGGTAAGTGGAAGCAGCTCTGTCACCGTGACCTCTGCAGAAGTGAGTGAAGTGGCTTCCTTTTACCCCCGTCTACCCACTTAATTCTGTCACATCAATCTGTAATTTGAAACCTTCTGCGGTTCTTTACAATCCAGTAGATGCATTGTAGTGTCATTTGGACATTATCCCAAGTATGGGAACAACAATTTGGATGTGATTTACACTTGCCTGTCAATTTTCTTTTTCTCCCTCCCTCCCTCCTTTTTGCCTTTTCTTCCCTCTCTCTTCCTCCCTTTCATATAAAAAGGATTGAAGACACAATTCCAGTGGAGTTATCTCTCTCAATATAGTTAGGGATTCTCAGCATGACTGTCTGAGGAATGATTTCTAGTATGAGCTGCCCAATTTAATGAAAAGGATTATTCTCACATGCTGATCCCACGTTGATGCTGACATGGCATTGGGCAATTTCTTTCACTTTAATAGGTATGTCAAACATTCTCTGTCCTGGTAATGCATCTTAAATGGCAATGAGATCATTTGGAAACCTAGTTTATTCTCATTAGAGAGAAAACAAGTTATTTTATATACTCTGTGTGTAAGCAGTTTCAGAACCACCTCTCTCACTTCCTCCCAGACCCATGCCTTTTCCTGCTATGTCTTCTCTGAGTGCACGTGGCAGCCTTCTGAGAATGCCCAGTGCTGAGGGGAAACACTCAAGATTATTTTTAAAGTGTTGGTGGAAGCTGCTGAAGTCAGCTGTCAGGTCTGGATGACTTTTTCAGAAGTGGCAGGCCTGCATTCCGCCCAGTGTAGCTCCCCATCCCTGGCTGGCTGTGTCACCCCTCTGTGCAGTCACCAGCAGCGTATGCCTAATGTTCTTGTATTAAAAAATTAAACAGCTGGGCTCCCTTCTGCAGATGAAAGAATAACTTGAATTTCATCTATTATGAACTTTATTATGTCAAATGCCCTTCCTCTCTATTTCAATAAATATATGGTATAAAGATTTTTATCCAGAACTAGTCTGGCTGCACAGCTAGTATGCAGTAGAGCTGGGATTTTTACACTGCCTGGCTCAAGAATCTACCTCTGAATTGCTACAGTGTATTGCTCCTTTACAATTAAGTAAGCTTGTGGCTGCTAAGTGATGTTTTTAACAATAAACTATGTTGAATAAACATAAGGAAGAATTTTGTTAAATTTTATTTAATTTCTGACTGGAGTGTGTAACAGGTATTTGGCTATTGCCACATGATAGCAGAGAGAATGAAAGGTTTAAAAACGTAACAATAAGCCCTTTGAAAATTAAGTAGCCTACCACACAGCCAGCCAGGTTCCTATCTTCTTGCCTCCTTTTCTGGATTCTTTGGAAAACGAAAGATTGGGCTAGGTTATTGCTCTCGCCCTTTAAGCACCGTACATTCATGACTTGAAAAAATGTCTGGAGAAAAATAAATAATGTTTAGAGCCAGTAAATAATGTGAAGAAAGTGAAACAATACTGTGGTCACAACTTTGCACAAAAGAAGAAATGCAGCAGGGTGCTATCTGTTCATTTTATTTTAATGAGTTTCTGGTTATCTCAGATTTTTCTGTCTTTAAAAAGATATATTTCCTAGCTGTGTACACTGTTTTACAACTAGAGTTATTTCAGCATTTCTGAAAAAACATCTACTGAAAACTAGAAGGGTTTGGGGGTGCTCTTTAAGAGAAAGAATACGAATTTACAAATACAAAATTAGGTATAGGTCTTGAATGGGGCCTGGTGGGTTAGGGGTCCCGCTGCTAAGCTAGAGCCTAAAGCTGGCAACAGATGTGCGCTCCTCAAAGTAAGCACTTCGGTCCCCTGCTTTGTAGCCTTAACTTTAGTCAGTCTGGAGGTAGATCTTACTTTCGGGACTGAGATAATGAAAAGTTAATTATGGAAATATCAGGTTTTGAGGACCGGCGTGATAAAAGAAATTATAATTGTATAATCTTGGAATTTAAGACTTCATCAGTGATGTCTTATTTTCTCAACTCTTACCCTTTCTTTTAATTTTTGTCTTACTTATCACTGCCATGTGGCTAAATGTATCTATGATGTTTTAATTTACTTAGTTTTCTTTTCTCTCAAAGATCCATAGAAACCAGTTTAATGATTAAAGTACAAATTCTGAGCCATGGCTTCTATTTCTATTTAGTAATGTATATAATCATAACTACGTAAAAAATTAAGAGGTGTAACTGTGGTGGAATTTGAGTTTTATTTTACGAAGGATCTTAACTATATCAGGAACACTAGACAAAAGGTAATTAATACTTACGATTATAGTGACACCTCATTTATTTAAGATGCCGAATAAAAAACTTCCCTTTAAATATGAAGGGACCTGGGATGTGATTCACAGCAAACATAGAGCTTTCAGATAGAAAAATGAGGCTCGGGGAGGGGAATGACTTGCTGAGACCACATGCTGCTGTAGAATCTTCACACCTCATCACATTGTGCTTTTCTGACCTGATCATTTTAGGACATATTTTATTGTATTTAGCTGGCCAATTTTTCTCTATTTCCAGAAGCACTGCCTAGCAACATTTTTGAGCTCTTTTTTATATGCATTATTACACTGCAGAATTTATACTCCCCAGAAGTAGGTCTCCCACAGGAGCCACCCGAGTCCTTCAGTGATTTCAGTCAGTGCCCTGCCCATCAATCAGGACGCAAAGGCCTATGCCTGTCTCGAGGCGCCGTCAGAGACACCAAACTAATTCTGTTCAACTCTTTCCTCTGCACCTAGTTTTCAGTCAGTTTCTAGTCACTATGTCCCTTTGTCTCTTTCTTCAATAATATCTTGATTTGTTCCTTCTTTTCATTTTTAGTTCAGAAGTACTGTGACAGCCTTCTTACTTGTCCCTTGCTTTCATTCTCTCTCTAGTCTAATAAGTCCTTCATGTGTATAAATCTTAGGTTCCAAAGTGTTTGTTCAGAGAGGTGGAAGCAGATGAGAGATCTTATGTCAAATATGCTTGGGAAATGTCACGCCATATAGTGATTTTATAATACACATTAACATAACAAAGGCATTAAGAAGCCCTATATTAGAGAAATCTGAGAAAACTTATCTGTCCATGGAAATGTGTTTTGTGGAATAGTTATTAGCATTTTATAGGCAAAACCCAGTCTGGGAAACTCTGTTCTAGGTTAATCTTCAGAAAACATTTATGTATCATGCTTCTTCCTCCATGAAAAAAAAAAAGTTCCAGAGTTCACCACTGTTCCAGAACCAGGTCCAAGTCCACCAGGCCAGCACCACAGGTGCCCTATCTGGCCTATGCCATCCAACTTCATCCACTACCTCTCCACCAGCAAATGGTTTGCTGAAGTTGGACCTCCTGTCTTCTGAGCAGGTGGGCTTATGCCTTAGAGGGAACACCCAGCTCTGTCCCTCCCGTTTGTCAAACTCTTGGAGCGTGCTGGCCCATACTTTCACACTGGCATTTAGTCAGAGACCACACCTTGCACTATTGACTGAATTATTCAACATCCCAGCTTTCTCTCCACAGCTAACTTCCCAGAGGCAGAGAACTCCTTTTCTGTCTGCACCCTCAGCACCCAAGTGTGCTTTGATGACTTCACTGTGCAAACAAATGGCACTTAATAAATATACGTTGGCAGAATAAATAAATTAATAAGTGAGTGAGTCTTGGTAAATGTTCTTTTAAATCAATTGGCTTCATAGATTTCTGAGTCCAGGCCACCTGAACACATCAGGAATCAACATACCAGCTTCCCAGAAGAGATCATGTGATCTAGTCCCATCTCTCACACAACATGTAGTGATGCAAACAACGTGAATAACGAGAGGCATTTTGCTCTGCAGCAGGATGAGAGAATGTAAGTCAGGACCTTGCCAAGAGGGGAACGGAAAATGTATGTATATGTATCACTAGGCTAAAGCATCCTTTATTGATCATAAAAATACATAATTACCAGCAATATGTTTTCGACAGGCACAGTCGTGTACCACATAATGATGTTTCGGTCAATGACGACTGCATGTACAACAGGGGTCCCATAAACACGCACTGGTAAAAAGATAGCCTCTGCAATAAATGGTACTGGGAAAACTGGATATCCATGTGTGCAAGAATGAAACTAGACCCATACCTCTCACCATATACCAAGATCAACTCAAAATGGATTAAAGACTTAAATGTAAGGCCTGAAACTATAAAACTTCTAGAAAAAAAACACAGGGAAAACACTTCAGGACATAGGACTGGGCAACGATTTTATGAATAGGACTTCTAAAGCACGAGCAACAAAAGCAAAAATAAACAAATGGGATTACATCAAACTAAAAAGCTTCTGCACAGCAAAGGAAAGAATCAAGAGTGAAGAGACAACTTGAAGAATGGGAGAAAATATTTGCAAACTACACATCTGGCAAGTGACTAATATCCAGAATATTCAAGGAACTAAAACAACTCAATAATAAAAAAACAAATAATCCAATTTAAAAATAGGCAAGGGAGCTGAATAGACATTTCTTCAAAGAAGACACACAAATGGCCAACGGGTACATGAAAAAATGCTCAACATCTCTAATTAGAGAAATGCAAATGAAAACCACAATGAGATATCATCTCACCCCAGTTAGACTGGTTATTATCAAAGAGACAGAAAATAACAAATGCTGGGCCGGCCCCGTGGTGCACTCAGGAGAGTGTGGCGCTTGGGAGTGCAGCAGCGCTCCCGCCGCAGGTTCGGATCCTATATAGGGATGACCGGTGCGCTCACTGGCTGAGCGCGGTGCGGACA